>NC_059203.1:2946626-3039126 GCF_020615455.1 Coregonus clupeaformis | reverse complement strand
CTATATAACGTCCCACAGTTGACCGTGCATGTCAGAGCAAAAACCAAGCCATGAGGTCAAAAGAATTGTCCGTAGAGCTCCGAGACAGGATTGTGTCGAAGGCACAGATCTGGGGAAGGGTACCAAAAAATGTCTGCAACATTGAAGGTCCCCAAGAACACAGTGGTCTCCATCATTCTTAAATGGAAGAAGTTTGGAACCACCAAGACTCTTCCTAGAGCTGGCCACCCGGCCAAACTTAGCAATCGGGGGAGAAGGGCCTTGGTCAGGGAGGTGACCAAGAACCCGATGGTCATTCTGACAGAGCTTCAGAGTTCCTCTGTGGAGATGGGAGAACCTTCCAGAAGGACAACCGTCTCTGCAGCACTCCACCAATCAGGCCTTTATGGTAGAGTGGCCAGACGGAAGCCACTCCTCAGTAAAAGGCACATGAACCCGATCGAACATCTCTGGAGAGACCTGAAAATAGCTGTGCAGCGACGCTCCCCATCCAACCTGACAGTGTTTGAGAGGATCTGTCGAGAAGAATGTGATAAACTCCCCAAATACAGGTGTGCCAAGCTTGTAGCGTCATACCCAAGAATACTCAAGGCTGTAATCGCTGCCAAAGGTGCTTCAACAAAGTACTGAGTAAAGGGTCTGAATACTTATGGAAATGTGATATTTCCTTTCTTTATTTTTATAAATTTGCAACAATTTATACAAACCTGTTTTTACTTTGTCATTATGGGGTATTGTGTGTAGATTGATGAGGGCAAAAGGCTGTAACGTAACAAAATGTGTAAAACGTCAAGGGGTTTTAATACTTGCACTGTACATACACTGTAGTACTCTAAATACTCCAATGAATGTTGTGAAGTTCTAAAGAATATAAGATAAAAATCGCTGACACCATTCAAACCAATGAGTGTTCGGAACCATTCACACCATTGAGTGTTCGGAACTTTAAAGCCAATTATCTCAGAATCGTCTTTTTTAGTCCCAAGCTCTCAAAATGTGTGCACACAGCTGAAGATATTCCTACCCAATCTACTCTGTACCTGTTAAATCATGCCCAATCTACTCTGTACCTGTTAAATCATGCCTTATCTACTCTGTACATGTTAAATGCAGCATAGAACCAGTAATCAACTTATAGATAAATTCATAAACAAATTCTCAGAGTTTCTTCTCTAGCAAAGCTTATTTTAGTCTGTAAGATTGAGTCCTCCAGCCTAGTCAGTCTCCACTAGTGATGAGCATTCCGAGTCTTTTCCGTGAGCCAGCTCATTTGGCTCTGTTCATCTAAAAGAGCTGTACTTTTGGCTCCCAAACGTCACACGTTCAGTAGCACCTAAAAAGTTTCCTGCCATTATGTCAGATCGTGACAAGTTTAAATATATTTTTAACAGGAAAAATTATTAGATGGCCTGAAATAACAATGAAGAAATGAATGCACTGCAAAAAATTTGTGTGGGCCTGAAAAAGTATATTGTTCAGTGAGGAATTACCATCTTCAGAAAACATTTTAGAACTTATTTAAACCATCAATGTCTGGAGCTAAAAAATCTGTAGTAGCAGTATGTAAATCAGGGAGACAAAAAAGCTGTTTGTTCGCGAATGACCCATTACAATGCTACATGAGTCCATTGATTGAGCCGAGAGTCAACGATACGCAAATATTTCCAAAAAACAACCAAAATGGTCACTATAGATATTGGCAGGAGGATGAGGAAGTTAACTACCTTTTTGGTTGGAGTTCATTTTGTGACAGACCCCAGACGGGTCCCTTTGTCATTGGCTGGGAGGCTAAACACTGGTGAAGGCCAGAGATTGGCAGTTGCTTGCCAGTGCAGTGCTAGATGTCAGAGCTTATTTACTAAAGCTCATTTAAGAATGTTGTCTTTCTCATACACTCCACTGACCTGGTACCGAGCCATGAGCAGTGAGCCTGAGGAGATAAGCTACGACATTAGAAAGCAATAAATCACCAGCACAACGCCATTTACACATAGAAGAAACATGTCAAACGCAGTGCTTTATCTTTTGTATTTTTTCAATGTTTTCCTACTTTTTCTTTAATTTTCCAATGGGAGTTGGGTAAAAGGGAGGGCTTTCTGGGGAAATGTGTTGATCAGACCTTTTTGTTATCAGTGTAGAAATCATGCCTGGCCTCCTGGGCTGTAGAGCTGCCATTGGGCGATAATTTGCTCATGGTCTACATTTGGTTTATGTGAGATGGATTATATTCCTAGAATTTCACAACTATTTAGATATTCTGTTCATTACCCATTCAGTTGAACTCTATCTTACAGTGATGCATTTGTCAACCTGTTTGGTGTGGAGTATCTCTGGTATCCCGTATCCAGTGTGAGTTTAGTTTGAACTAAGGGAGACAGTACTGTGTGAGATGGCTGCTGGTTGATAAGAGCAGTAAGAGGACTCTGGAAATGAATGGATACACTCTTTTGCTCTCTTTCTATATCAGTGGTGGCTGCTGAGGGGAGGACAGCTCATAATAATGGCTGGAACGGAGCGAATGGAATGGCATCAAACACATTGAAACCATATATTTGATACCATTCCACTGACTCCGCTCCAGTCATTACCACGAGCCCGTCCTCCCCAATTAAGGTGCCACCAGCCTCCTGTGCTCTATATATAGATACCTCTATCATCTTCATCGCATAACCCCTCTTCCTCACTCTCTCTCTCTCTTCTCATCTCTGTCTTAACATTGCACCTCTGTCTTAACATTGCATCTCTGTCTTAACATTGCATCTCTGTCTTAACATTGCATTTCTGTCTTAACATTGCATCTCTTTCTGAACATTGCACCTCTGTCTTAACATTGCATCTCTGTCTTAACATTGCACCTCTGTCTTAACATTGCACCCCTGTCTTAACATTGCACCTCTGTCTTAACATTGCACCTCTGTCTTAACATTGCACCTCTGTCTTAACATTGCATCTCTGTCTGAACATTGCACCTCTGTCTTAACATTGCATCTCTGTCTTAACATTGCACCTCTGTCTTAACATTGCACCCCTGTCTTAACATTGCACCCCTGTCTTAACATTGCACCTCTGTCTTAACATTGCACCACTGTCTTAACATTGCATCTCTGTCTTAACATTGCACCTCTGTCTTAACATTATACCCCTGTCTTAACATTGCAACTCTGTCTTAACATTGCATCTCTGTCTTAACATTGCACCTCTGTCTTAACATTGCATTTCTGTCTTAACATTGCATCTCTGTCTGAACATTGCACCTCTGTCTTAACATTGCACCACTGTCTTAACATTGCATCTCTGTCTTAACATTGCACCTCTGTCTTAACATTATACCCCTGTCTTAACATTGCACCTCTGTCTTAACATTGCATCTCTGTCTTAACATTGCACCTCTGTCTTAACATTGCACCCCTGTTTTAACATTGCACCTCTGTCTTAACATTGCATCTCTGTCTTAACATTGCACCTCTGTCTTAACATTGCATCTCTGTCTTAACATTGCACCTCTGTCTTAACATTGCACCCCTGTCTTAACATTGCACCCCTGTCTTAACATTGCACCTCTGTCTTAACATTGCACCACTGTCTTAACATTGCATCTCTGTCTTAACATTGCACCTCTGTCTTAACATTATACCCCTGTCTTAACATTGCACCTCTGTCTTAACATTGCATCTCTGTCTTAACATTGCACCTCTGTCTTAACATTGCATTTCTGTCTTAACATTGCATCTCTGTCTGAACATTGCACCTCTGTCTTAACATTGCACCTCTGTCTTAACATTGCATCTCTGTCTTAACATTGCACCTCTGTCTTAACATTATACCCCTGTCTTAACATTGCACCTCTGTCTTAACATTGCATCTCTGTCTTAACATTGCACCTCTGTCTTAACATTGCACCTCTGTCTTAACATTGCACCTCTGTCTTAACATTGCATCTCTGTCTTAACATTGCATCTCTGTCTTAACATTGCACCACTGTCTTAACATTGCACCTCTGTCTTAACATTGCACCCCCTTGGACATCTCCTTTTCATCATCTCTTTCTCCCTCATCTCTTTCTCCTTCTCGCTCTCTCTCTCTCTCTTTTACCCCTCCCCCTCTCCTGGGGATGCACCTACAGAGAAGGAAAGAGAAAGTGGAGCACTGGGATGGATTCCCTGCTGGATGTAGCCTGTCACTAAGAGTTACCCTGCTGGATGTAGCCTGTCACTAAGAGTTACCCTGCTGGATGCAGCCTGTCACTAAGAGTTACCCTGCTGGATGTAGCCTGTCACTAAGAGTTACCCTGCTGGATGTAGCCTGTCACTAAGAGTTACCCTGCTGGATGTAGCCTGTCACTAAGAGTTACCGTGTTGGATGTAGCCTGTCACTAAGAGTTACCCTGTTGGATGTAGCCTGTCACTAAGAGTTACCCTGTTGGATGTAGCCTGTCACTAAGAGTTACCGTGTTGGATGTAGCCTGTCACCAAGAGTTACCCTGCTGGATGTAGCCTGTCACTAAGAGTTACCCTGCTGGATGTAGCCTGTCACTAAGAGTTACCCTGCTGGATGTAGCCTGTCACTAAGAGTTACACTGCTGGATGTAGCCTGGATGTAACCTGTCACTAAGAGTTACCCTGCTGGATGTAGCCTGTCACTAAGAGTTACCCTGCTGGATGTAGCCTGTCACTAAGAGTTACCCTGCTGGATGTAGCCTGTCACTAAGAGTTACCGTGTTGGATGTAGCCTGTCACTAAGAGTTACCCTGCTGGATGTAGCCTGTCACTAAGAGTTACCCTGCTGGATGTAGCCTGTCACTAAGAGTTACACTGCTGGATGTAGCCTGGATGTAACCTGTCACTAAGAGTTACCCTGCTGGATGCAGCCTGTCACCAAGAGTTACCCTGCTGGATGTAGCCTGTCACTAAGAGTTACCCTGCTGGATGTAGCCTGTCACTAAGAGTTACCCTGCTGGATGTAGCCTGTCACTAAGAGTTACCCTGCTGGATGTAGCCTGTCACTAAGAGTTACCCTGCTGGATATAGCCTGTCACTAAGAGTTACCCTGCTGGATGTAGCCTGTCACTAAGAGTTACCCTGCTGGATGTAGCCTGTCACTAAGAGTTACCCTGCTGGATGTAGCCTGTCACTAAGAGTTACCCTGCTGGATATAGCCTGTCACTAAGAGTTACCGTGTTGGATGTAGCCTGTCACTAAGAGTTATGATTCGGCCACGTTCCGGCAGATAGGAGACAGCACATATTTCAAAACACCCACTCTTCCCAATTTGTCCATATGCATCTTCCTTTCCTCAGGGATTCCGCCTTGAATCGGAATAGTAAGTTTATGCAACTCCGCCACTCCACTATGGAACATAACTCTTCCCCTGGGCCCATACTCTCCGACTAGCACGGCGAGAGACGAGACGACTAGGAGATGAGCTAGAGCATTTAGAATAGTTGTGATTGAAGAGTACTGCTTTTTAGATAGGCATTGAATGTTTACCTTGGATATGTGCTAGGGTGGTGGTGGGTAGAACTCTCAAATGAAAAGCACACAGTGTGAAATAGAGATGTTTTATTCACGCGGCACACAGTTGCCAATTTAACGTGTGAAGAGAGTTATGTAACGGTGTTAACTTTCACATGGGAGGCGGCAGGATGAAACCTGTGGTTGTCATTGAGAGACAGGGAAGCGGAGAGAAGGACAGTGTGTGTACTTGTGTGTGTCTCTATGTTTAAGAAAGGCAAAGCAGACTAGAGCAGGAGTCGATCATTGTCACTGCGCCCTGCAGTCCCTGGCACGGCTCCACACACACACGCATGCACACACACACAAACATTGTGTGGGAGAGGCAAGATCCATAATTCATAAGAGCAATCAAAGGCAGACAAAAGAAGACACTCAGAGTCCACCAGGACACAGCAGCCCCAAACACAGAGACACAGCTCTGTTCTCAACCAACAAAACCTCCCTCCTCTACCTCCACTGAGACCAGCCAGGTCTGCGTCCCAAATGGCACCCTTTTCCCTGTTTCGTGCACCACTTTTGACCCGGGGCCACTATGTTGTAGAAAATAGGGGTGCCATTTGGGATGCAGTCCAGGTCTTTCAAAGAGCCCACTAGTTCACCTAGGGGCTCCTTTGAGTCTCTCTCTCACAGGCTTCAATCAAAAGAAGTGAGGAGTACGCTTAGTCGCTAGTTCTCACAAGGGATACTGGGAAGATTGGGGCATGGATAGTAGCATTTTCTGCTACTTGTTTCTGTGCTGTACAGTATAATGTGTTCATAAGTAATGCTTGAGCCATTCATAGGCACTACACTTTGTGTGTACCGAATGAAACCACTAAAGATAGATATGGAGTTTGTTGGTAGTTACAGTACCAGTACAGTAGAGTACAGTACAGTACATTGCATTACAGTACATTACAGTACATTACAGTACATTGCATTACAGTACAGTACCAGCGAGTGCACCCTGACAGTCAGTACAGTGAGCAGTTATTTATTATGCTTAATTAGTGTTTATGCAGTGCTTATGAAGTGTTTGCATGGTCGTTATTTACGTTGACATTTTAGTCATATAGTAGATGCTCTTATCCAGAGTGACTTACAGTTAGTGAGAATATACATGTTCAGACTATTTTCATACTTGCCACTATTGTCTCCCTCTTTCTCTGCTACCAGCGCTCTGGCCATCTAAATCCATCCCATGTCCGTTTACTTATCGGTCGCCCAGAGACCTGGAAAGGAAATATCCGTAAGATCAGTCCGCTTTTTCTTTTTTCACAAGCAGGTCCCGGCCTTGCGGTCGGTCTCTGGGGGAGGAATCCCGGCCTTGCGGTTTGTCTCTGGGGGAGGAATCCCGGCCTTGCGGTCGGTCTCTGGGGGAGGAATCCCGGCCTTGCGGTTGGTCTCTGGGGGAGGAATCCCGGCCTTGCGGTTGGTCTCTGGGGGAGGAATCCCGGCCTTGCGGTTGGTCTCTGGGGGAGGAATCCCGGCCTTGCGGTTGGTCTCTGGGGGAGGAATCCCGGCCTTGCGGTTGGTCTCTGGGGGAGGAATCCCGGCCTTGCGGTTGGTCTCTGGGGGAGGAATCCCGGCCTTGCGGTTGGTCTCTGGGGGAGGAATCCCGGCCTTGCGGTTGGTCTCTGGTGGAGGAATGGTCGCACACTATCTGCACTGGCCTTGACACTGATCCAGGTGACGTACCTGAATTGAAGCCCCTGATAAGCCTGTGAATGCTGTGGCTTATCAGGCCCCACCAGATTGATAGAACAAGGCAGTGCAGGGCTTCTGTGTCGTGTTATTGACTGCTGCCTTTTGCCTCTGCCACAAACCCCGTTGCCGCTTAAATCTCTGGGCTTGTTGTAACTTCTTCAATTTCTCCTTTTTTATTTTGTTTATATCCTCGTAATGTCACCTCATCATGGCGCCTATATATATCCAAGCGCAAGATGCCATTGCTTGACCTTTATCTTACTGCCGTGGCCCGCTCTTCATTTCTATAGAAACGCCAGGTTTCTTGAATCTCCTGTTTATTTCTATTTAACAGTCTCCAGGCCACGGCATAAAAATTGAAGGAATTGTGGGGCTTTATAGGCGAATTGGATGTTATAGCTGACACATGGGTCTTGGTGCTGACTGTATCTCTTGGATGTATGCATTTATAGTGGGGAAAAAAAGTATTTAGTCAGCCACCAATTGTGCAAGTTCTCCCACTTAAAAAGATGAGAGAGGCCTGTAATTTTCATCATAGGTACACATCAACTATGACAGACAAATTGAGAAAAAAAATTCACATTGTAGGATTTTTAATGAATTTATTTGCAAATTATGGTGGAAAATAAGTATTTGGTCACCTACAAACAAGCAAGATTTCTGGCTCTCACAGACCTGTAACTTCTTCTTTAAGAGGCTCCTCTGTCCTCCACTCGTTACCTGTATTAATGGCACCTGTTTGAACTTGTTATCAGTATAAAAGACACCTGTCCACAACCTCAAACAGTCACAATCCAAACTCCACTATGGCCAAGACCAAAGAGCTGTCAAAGGACACCAGAAACAAAATTGTAGACCTGCACCAGGCTGGGAAGACTGAATCTGCAATAGGTAAGCAGCTTGGTTTGAAGAAATCAACTGTGGGAGCAATTATTAGGAAATGGAAGACATACAAGACCACTGATAATCTCCCTCGATCTGGGGCTCCACGCAAGATCTCACCCCGTGGGGTCAAAATGATCACAAGAACGGTGAGCAAAAATCCCAGAACCACACGGGGGACCTAGTGAATGACCTGCAGAGAGCTGGGACCAAAGTAACAAAGCCTACCATCAGTAACACACTACGCCGCCAGGGACTCAAATCCTGCAGTGCCAGACGTGTCCCCCTGCTTAAGCCAGTACATGTCCAGGCCCGTCTGAAGTTTGCTAGAGTGCATTTGGATGATCCAGAAGAGGATTGGGAGAATGTCATATGGTCAGATGAAACCAAAATAGAACTTTTTTGGTAAAAACTCAACTCGTCGTGTTTGGAGGACAAAGAGTGCTGAGTTGCATCCAAAGAACACCATACCTACTGTGAAGCATGGGGGTGGAAACATCATGCTTTGGGGCTGTTTTTCTGCAAAGGGACCAGGACGACTGATCCGTGTAAAGGAAAGAATGAATGGGGCCATGTATCGTGAGATTTTGAGTGAAAACCTCCTTCCATCAGCAAGGGCATTGAAGATGAAACATGGCTGGGTCTTTCAGCATGACAATGATCCCAAACACAGGAGAAGGAGTGGCTTCGTAAGAAGCATTTCAAGGTCCTGGAGTGGCCTAGCCAGTCTCCAGATCTCAACCCCATAGAAAATCTTTGGAGGGAGTTGAAAGTCTGTGTTGCCCAGCGACAGCCCCAAAACATCACTGCTTTAGAGGAGATCTGCATGGAGGAATGGGCCAAAATCAAATCAAATCAAATCAAATCAAATTTTATTGGTCACATGCGCCGAATACAACAGGTGCAGACATCACAGTGAAATGCTTACTTACAGCCCTTAACCAACAGTGCATTTATTTTTTACAAAAAAAGTAAAAAATAAAACAACAACAAAAAAAGTGTTGAGAGAAAAAAGAGCAGAAGTAAAATAAAGTGACAGTAGGGAGGCTATATATACAGGGGGGTACCGTTGCAGAGTCAATGTGCGGGGGCACCGGCTAGTTGAGGTAGTTGAGGTAATATGTACATGTGGGTAGAGTTAAAGTGACTATGCATAAATAATTAACAGAGTAGCAGCAGCGTAAAAAGGATGGGGTGGGGGGGCAGTGCAAATAGTCCGGGTAGCCATGATTAGCTGTTCAGGAGTCTTATGGCTTGGGGGTAGAAGCTGTTGAGAAGTCTTTTGGACCTAGACTTGGCACTCCGGTACCGCTTGCCGTGCGGTAGCAGAGAGAACAGTCTATGACTAGGGTGGCTGGAGTCTTTGACAATTTTGAGGGCCTTCCTCTGACACCGCCTGGTATAGAGGTCCTGGATGGCAGGAAGCTTGGCCCCAGTGATGTACTGGGCCGTACGCACTACCCTCTGTAGTGCCTTGCGGTCGGAGGCCAAGCAGTTGCCATACCAGGCGGTGATGCAACCAGTCAGGATGCTCTCGATGGTGCAGCTGTAGAATTTTTTTGAGGATCTGAGGACCCATGCCAAATCTTTTCAGTCTCCTGAGGGGGAATAGGCTTTGTCGTGCCCTCTTCACGACTGTCTTGGTGTGTTTGGACCATGATAGTTCGTTGGTGATGTGGACACCAAGGAACTTGAAGCTCTCAACCTGTTCCACTACAGCCCCGTCGATGAGAATGGGGGCGTGCTCAGTCCTCTTTTTTTTCTGTAGTCCACAATCATCTCCTTTGTCTTGGTCACGTTGAGGGAGAGGTTGTTGTCCTGGCACCACACAGCCAGGTCTCTGACCTCCTCCCTATAGGCTGTCTCATCGTTGTCGGTGATCAGGCCTACCACTGTTGTGTCGTCGGCAAACTTAATGATGGTGTTGGAGTCGTGCCTGGCCATGCAGTCATGGGTGAACAGAGAGTACAGGAGGGGACTGAGCACGCACCCCTGAGGGGCCCCCCGTGTTGAGGATCAGTGTGGCAGATGTGTTGTTACCTACCCTTACCACCTGGGGGCGGCCCGTCAGGAAGTCCAGGATCCAGTTGCAGAGGGAGGTGTTTAGTCCCAGGATCCTTAGCTTAGTGATGAGCTTAGAGGGCACTATGGTGTTGAATGCTGAGCTGTAGTCAATGAATAGCATTCTCACGTAGGTGTTCCTCTTGTCCAGGTGGGAAAGGGCAGTGTGGAGTGCAATAGAGATTGCATCATCTGTGGATCTGTTGGGGCGGTATGCAAATTGGAGTGGGTCCAGGGTTTCTGGGATAATGCTGTTGATGTGAGCCATGACCAGCCTTTCAAAGCACTTCATGGCTACAGACGTCAGTGCTACGGGTCGGTAGTCATTTAGGCAGGTTATCTTAGAGGCCTTGGGCACGGGGACTATGGTGGTCCGCTTGAAACATGTTGGTATTACAGACTCAGTCAGGGACATGTTGAAAATGTCAGTGAAGACACTTGCCAGTTGGTCAGCACATGCTCGGAGTACACATCCTGGTAATCCGTCTGGCCCTGCGGCCTTGTGAATGTTGACCTGCTTAAAAGTCTTACTCACATCGGCTACGGAGAGCGTGATCACATAGTCATCCGGAACAGCTGGTGCTCTCATGCATGCTTCAGGGTTGCTTGCCTCAAAGCGAGCATAGAAGTGGTTTAGCTCGTCTGGTAGGCTTGTGTCACTGGGCAGCTCGCGGCTGTGCTTCCCTTTGTAGTCTGTGATAGTTTTCAAGCCCTGCCACATCCGACGAGTGTCAGAGCCAGTGTAGTACGATTCAATCTTAGTCCTGTATTGACTCTTTGCCTGTTTGATGGTTCGTCGGAGGTCATAGCGGGATTTCTTATAAGCGTCCGGGTTAGAGTCTCGTTCCTTGAAAGCGGCAGCTCTACCCTTTAGCTCAGTGCGGATGTTTCCTGTAATCCATGGCTTCTGGTTGGGGTATGTACGTACGGTCACTGTGGGGACGACATCATCAATGCACTTATTGATGAAGCCAGTGACTGATGTGGTGTACTCCTCAATGCTGTCTGAAGAATCCCGGAACATGTTCCAGTCTGTGCTAGCAAAACAGTCCTGTAGCTTAGCATCTGCGTCATCTGACCACTTTTTTATTAACCGAGTCACTGGTGCTTCCTGCTTTAGTTTTTGCTTATAAGCAGGAATCAGGAGGATAGAGTTATGGTCAGATTTGCCAAATGGAGGGCGAGGGAGAGCTTTGTATGCGTCTCTGTGTGTGGAGTAAAGGTGGTCTAGAGTTTTTTTTCCTCTGGTTGCACATTTAACATGCTGGTAGAAATTAGGATTTAAGTTTCCCTGCATTAAAGTCCCCGGCCACTAGGAGCGCTGCATCTGGATGAGCGTTTTCCTGTTGATTTATGGCCTTGTACAACTCATTCAGTGCAATCTTAATGCCAGCATTGGTTTGTGGTGGTAAATAGACAGCTATGAAAAATATAGATGAAAACTCTCTTGGTAAATAGTGTGGTCTACAGCTTATCATAAGATACTCTACCTCAGGCGAGCAAAACCTCGAGACTTCCTTAGTATTTGATTTTGTGCACCAGCTGTTGTTTACAAATATACACAGACCGCCACCCCTTGTCTTACCGGAGTCAGCCGTTCTATCCTGCCGATGTAGCGTATAGCCCGCTAGCTGTATGAAATCCATGTCGTCGTTCAGCCACGACTCGGTGAAACATAAGATATTACAGTTTTTAATGTCCCGTTGGTAGGATAACCGTAATCTTAAGTCGTCCAATTTGTTCTCCAATGATTGAACGTTGGCTAATAGGATTGATGGAAGAGGCAGTTTACTCGATCGCCGTCGGATCCTTACAAGGCACCCCGATCTACGTCCACGATATCTCCGTCTCTTCCTCACGCGAATGACGGGGATTTGGGCCTTGTCGGGTGTCTGTATGATATCCTTCGCGGCCGCCTCGTTGAAGAAAAAATCTTCGTCCAATACGAGGTGAGTAATCGCTGTCCTGATATCCAGAAGCTCTTTTTGGTTATAAGAGACGATGGCAGAAACATTATGTACAAAATACATTACAAATAACGCGGAAAAACACACATAATAGTACAATTGGTTAGAGGGCTGTAAAAAGGCAGCCATCTTCTCCGGCGCTGTATGAAAAGCGACAGTGTGTGAAAACCTTGTGAAGACTTACAGAAAACGTTTGACCTGTGTCATTGCCAACAAAGGGTATATAACAAAGTATTGAGAAACTTTTGTTATTGACCAAATACTTATTTTCCACCATAATTTCCTAATAAATTCATTAAAAATCCTACAATGTGATTTTCTGGAGAAAAAAAATCTCATTTTGTCTGTCATAGTTGACGTGTACCTATGATGAAAATTACAGGCCTCTCTCATCTTTTTAAGTGGGAGAACTTGCACAATTGGTGGCTGACTAAATACTTTTTTCCCCCACTGTACATACACATTCTGAATGGAGTTGTTATGACAACTTTTGGGTTCAATGTGTGGGAAATAATGTGTAATCCAAATGCATTACTAAACACCACCTGCCTTATACCGTCCTGTGATAAGCATGACAGATAATATGGAAGTAATAGGAAACGTTTTGTGAACACAATGAAACAGGATAATCTTATTCTAAGACATAAACAAATATTTATAAGCTCATTTTGAGATAAAAAATATCCCGGGGGGCATGCCGCCCCGCACCACCCCAGCCTGGAACTCCCTGGCTGGCTACTCCATGTAGTTACGGAAAACACTGCACACCCACACATCTACACACAGACACACACATGCACACACACTTCATTTGAGAATGTCAGGAAACTCAGCCAGTAGTGATGAATAGAACAACCTAATCTGAATATTCATCCGAATAGGCTCAGGTGGTAAATATTGTTTTTAAGAGAGAGCGTTTGGCTATAGTTTCAGGGTCCATAAAAGGGCCCTTTGAAGTGAAGTGGCCTGTTTATTATGAAATGTGCAGTTTACCCACCCATAGAGGGAAAACATGGCAGCTTTTAGAAGACTAATGGAGCACAAAGGGTTTACAGCCATCCGGTTAGCAACACTGAAAGGGTCACTTTAGCCTCCTTTATGTGCCACTGCACATTGGCAGCATACACTCACAAGAATACACATTTACGTGCATTGATGCATACACACACACACACAGTCTTGTACAACTAACCTTGTGGGGACACAAAATTCAGTCCCATTCAAAATCCTATTTTCCCTAACCTTAACCCTAAACCTAACCCTAGCTCCTAACCCTAAACCTAAAACTAACCCTAGCTCCTAACCCTAAACCTAATTCTAACCCTAACACTAATTCTAACCTAAACCCTAAACCCCCTAGAAATAGCATTTTACATTGTGGGGACTAACAAAATGTCCCCAGTTGGTAAAACTTTTGTTTGTTTACTATTCTTGTGGGGACTTCTGTTCCCCACAAGTATAGTTAAACACGTCCACACACACACACACAAACACCCACACACCCACACAGATCATCGAGAGTGAAACACATTTGCTCACTAAGCAGTGTATCATTCAAGTCACTGCCCCATTCAAAATCCCCATCCTGTCTACAGAAGAACATGGTGGTGACAGAATGTTGGAATTGGAGAATTCTCACATTGTAGGTGCTCTCTGCTCTCTGCTCTCTGCTCTCTGCTCTCTCACTGTCCTTTCTTTTTCTATCTCTGTATTTATGTCTTCTGTTTCTATATTTCTCTCTGCCTCTACAACTTCTTTATTTATTTCCCTCCCTCTATCCCCTCTCTCTCTTCATCGACATGCTCTCACTCTCCCCTTTCCTCTGGGAGTGATTTCACACCTTTCCCGAGATTGCTTTTTAGAGCCATTCGGGGCAGAGAGAGCCAAGAGTCAAGGGTCAGTCGGCAGGAGACGCCTCAGGTGTTAATGTGTGGCGGCGATTCACACCTGCACAGATTACATTAGAATCCAGACCCGGCAAGACATCTTCTTCAATCAGACAAGTGGATAACTGTTCCAGATCGAACCCCTTTCCCCATCAGACCTGGTGATTGGATCTCTCTCTGAAAAAGCTGTCGATCTGCCCTTGAGCAAGGCACTTGTATTCTTGTAATCTTGTACCCATTCATTTGAACTCTGCTCTTAGATCTGCTATTGTTAGCTCAAAAGAGAAGCCCACTGTGGGGCTTCAATACCCCCTCTGTTTTCAAATCACGTAGAGGGCTTGGGCTGTTGCTCGATAGCAACCAAAGCCCATGTACGTCAGTTTATAACATTCCATCATTGGTTACTCTGAGAGTTCCTCATATTGACATTGGCTGCGGCCTCAGGCCCTATGGTGCTATGACATTTCTGCACCTTCCTCTATTACTAATAGGGATAGACCAAATGGTGCAGTTCTATGCAATCGTATAGTCATAGCAACTATATCAATATCAACCATCAGACAGGGCCTGCAACCGCCTATTGAACGTAGATTGTTTGAGTTGGAGTTTCCTTTCCATGTGACTTAAAAAATCGTAAAGGAATTGGGTTGCTGCATCTGAACATTAGGATCTTACTTCCTAAACTGGATTACATCAAGATCTGGGCTATGCAGACGAATGCGGACATTATGGAATTGACTGAAACTTGGATCTCTGGGGACATTATGGACTCTGAAGTTAATATTGAGAGTTAAAATGTGTTCAGAGCTGACAGACAGGGTAGAGGTGGTGGAGTGGCAATTTTTATATAAAAATATATTTATCTGGCTCTTTACTAAAATATATATTTTTTAGCTACTATCTTTAAGCCTTTGCCTGGGGGAAAATGTATCCATAACTGTTATAAGGGTCTACCGTTCTCCCTCGGCTAACCTTTGTGCACTCAAGGAGTTAACTAGTTTGTTGTCTTTTACTAAATCAGAAGTTATTTTCCTGGGTGACCTAAATTATGATTGGAAAATGCAGGCTTTAGACAATCTAAAAGACATGTGTAATGATCTAAACCTAACCCAGCTGGTGACTAAGCCTACACCGCCCAACCCTAAAGATCCTTCAAAGTCAACTCTGATTGATCTTATTTTAACGAATACACCAGAGAAATATGTTTCCACTGGTGTCTTCGCTCAAGACATTAGTGACCATTGCCCAGTTGTTTGTGTTAGAGATGTGAGAATACACAAATCTAAGCCTCGTGTCATCACAAAGAGGAACTTAAAAAACTTCAGTAAACAGGCTTTTTTACGTGATCTTTATTTTAGTGACATTGATTGTATTTCAGCTATCACTGAACCTGATTTAGCTATGAGCCTGTTTTCAATACTATTGTGGATAATCATGCTCCCTTAAAAAACTGAAGGGTTTATCCGGAATTATCAGAAGTCATTCATTAAAGAGATGATGCTTGGGTCAAGGCCAGGAACACAGGCTTAGGCCCGGACTGGCAAGCTTTTAAGCAACTGAAGAATCATTGTGTAAGACAAATCAGAAAGGCTAAATCTGATTATTATGTAACCGCTCTTTCGGATTGTAATGGGAACCGGGCTAAATACTAGAAAACTGTCAAATCCCTGAAGGGTTCTACTTCCTCCTCTCTGCCACATCAATTCAGACACTGGCCTCATTACGGGAAAAAATGCAGTCATTGCATTTAATCACAATTTTATTTCAGCAGGCTATCTTGTTGAAATAACTTCTAAGCCTATTCACAATGATAATGGGCAGGATGCTGAAAGGGGAAACTTGCTGAATGATCAGAGAAATGATAGTCAAAGCTTTTCTTTTAGGCTATTTACAGAAAAAGAAGTCCTGGATGCTTTCCTAGCAATAGACAACAAGAAATCCACAGGGGCCGACCAATTGGATCCCGGTCTGCTTAAGTGTGCAGCACCCATCATTATTGGCTAAGTAACCCAGATTTTTTATTTAACATTCTTATCAGGAAATATTCCTAAAGTATGGAAATTAGCTATTGTGCTGCCACTCCATAAGGGCGGGGATAGCAGTGATCTTGATAATTATCACCCCATTTCAAGGCTTCCTTGTCTAGCTAAGATTCTTGAATCCTTGGTAAAAGTACAACTTTGCTCTTTTTTATCTGAGAAAAGTATTTAGAATGTAAACCAATCAGGGTTTAGGCTGGACATAGCACTATTACTTCAACCACTTTAGCACCGTATTGCTGGAACAAAATTCAAAAAATAAATCTTGATGCTCTGGTGCCGTTCAGGCAATTTAAAGTATTCATTGGGGACTTATTTCTGGAGGAATGTAACAGTTTTTCTGGGTAATTTGTGATGTTTTATTTGTGATTACCATGACTGCGTTTTTGTATTTTAATGTGTGTGTGTATATATATATATATATATATATATATATATATATATATATATATATATATATATACAGTGGGGAGAACAAGTATTTGATACACTGCCGATTTTGCAGGTTTTCCTACTTACAAAGCATGTAGAGGTCTGTCATTTTTATCATAGGTACACTTCAACTGTGAGAGACGGAATCTAAAACAAAAATCCAGAAAATCACATTGTATGACTTTTAAGTAATTAATTTGCATTTTATTGCATGACATAAGTATTTGATAAATCAGAAAAGCAGAACTTAATATTTGGTACAGAAACCTTTGTTTGCAATTACAGAGATCATACGTTTCCTGTAGGTCTTGACCAGGTTTGCACACACTGCAGCAGGGATTGTGGCCCACTCCTCCATACAGACCTTCTCCAGATCCTTCAGGTTTCGGGGCTGTCGCTGGGCAATACAGACTTTCAGCTCCCTCCAAAGATTTTCTATTGGGTTCAGGTCTGGAGACTGGCTAGGCCACTCCAGGACCTTGAGATGCTTCTTACGGAGCCACTCCTTAGTTGCCCTGGCTGTGTGTTTCGGGTCGTTGTCATGCTGGAAGACCCAGCCACGACCCATCTTCAATGCTCTTACTGAGGGAAGGAGGTTGTTGGCCAATATCTCGCGATACATGGCCCCATCCATCCTGAACATATCCTGAAAGGCCGCTCAGCAAGGAAGAAGCCACTGCTCCAAAACTGGCATAAAAAAGCCAGACTACGGTTTGCAACTGCACATGGGGACAAAGATTGTACTTTTTGGAGAAATGTCCTCTGGTCTGATGAAACATAAACAGAACTGTTTGGCCATAATGACCATCATTATGTTTGGAGGAAAAAGGGGGTCCCTTGCAAGCCAAAGAACACCATCCCAACCGTGAAGCACGGGGGTGGCAGCATCATGCTGTGGGGGTGCTTTGCTGCAGGAGGGACTAGTGCACTTCACAAAATAGATGGCATCATGGGGAAGGAAAATTATGTGGATATATTGAAGCAACATCTCAAGACGTCAGTCAGGAAGTTAAAGCTTGGTCGCAAATGGGTCTTCCAAGTGGACAATGACCCCAAGCATACTTCCAGAGTTGTGGCCAAATGGCTTAAGGACAACAAAGTCAAGGTATTGGAGTGGCCATCATAAAGCCCTGACCTCAATCCTATAGAAAAATTGTGGGCAGAACTGAAAAAGTGTGTACGAGCAAGGAGGCCTACAAACCTGACTCAGTTACATCAGCTCTGTCAGGAGTAATGGGCCAAAATTCACCCAACTTATTGTGGGAAGCTTGTGGAAGGCTACCCGAAACGTTTGACCCAAGTTAAACAATTTAAAGGCAACGCTACCAAATACTAATTGAATGTATGTAAACTTCTGACCCACTGGGAATGTGATGAAAGAAATAAAAGCTGAAATTAATATATACAGTGGGGGAAAAAAGTATTTAGTCAGCCACCAATTGTGCAAGTTCTCCCACTTAAAAAGATGAGAGGCCTGTAATTTTCATCATAGGTACACGTCAACTATGACAGACAAAATGAGAATTTTTTTTCCAGAAAATCACATTGTAGGAGTTTTTATGAATTTATTTGCAAATTATGGTGGAAAATAGGTATTTGGTCAATAACAAAAGTTTCTCAATACTTTGTTATATACCCTTTGTTGGCAATGACACAGGTCAAACGTTTTCTGTAAGTCTTCACAAGGTTTTCACACACTGTTGCTGGTATTTTGGCCCATTCCTCCATGCAGATCTCCTCTAGAGCAGTGATGTTTTGGGGCTGTCGCTGGGCAACACGGACTTTCAACTCCCTCCAAAGATTTTCTATGGGGTTGAGATCTGGAGACCTCCAGGACCTTGAAATGCTTCTTACGAAGCCACTCCTTCGTTGCCCAGGCGGTGTGTTTGGGATCATTGTCATGCTGAAAGACCCAGCCACGTTTCATCTTCAATGCCCTTGCTGATGGAAGGAAGTTTTCACTCAAAATCTCACGATACATGGCCCCATTCATTCTTTCCTTTACATGGATCAGTCGTCCTGGTCCCTTTGCAGAAAAACAGCCCCAAAGCATGATGTTTCCACCCCCATGCTTCACAGTAGGTATGGTGTTCTTTGGATGCAACTCAGCATTCTTTGTCCTCCAAACACGACGAGTTGAGTTTTTAGCAAAAAGTTATATTTTGGTTTCATCTGACCATATGACATTCTCCCAATCCTCTTCTAGATCATCCAAATGCACTCTAGCAAACTTCAGACGGGCCTGGACATGTATTGGCTTAAGCAGGGGGACACGTCTGGCACTGCAGGATTTGAGTCCCTGGCGGCGTAGTGTGTTACTGATGGTAGGCTTTGTTACTTTGGTCCCAGCTCTCTGCAGGTCATTCACTAGGTCCCCCCGTGTGGTTCTGGGATTTTTGCTCACCGTTCTTGTGATCATTTTGACCCCACGGGGTGAGATCTTGCGTGGAGCCCCAGATCGAGGGAGATTATCAGTGGTCTTGTATGTCTTCCATTTCCTAATAATTGCTCCCACAGTTGATTTCTTCAAACCAAGCTGCTTACCAATTGCAGATTCAGTCTTCCCAGCCTGGTGCAGGTCTACAATTTTGTTTCTGGTGTCCTTTGACAGCTCTTTGGTCTTGGCCATAGTGGAGTTTGGAGTGTGACTGTTTGAGGTTGTGGACAGGTGTCTTTTATTTACATTTACATTTACGTCATTTAGCAGACGCTCTTATCCAGAGCGACTAACAATTTGGTGCATTCACCCTATAGCCAGTGGGATAACCACTTTACAATTTATTTATTTTAAATTTTTGATATATTTTATTTATAATTTTATATGATTTTTATTTTATTAATGTTTTTTTATTTTTTTATTTTTTTAGGGGGGGGGGTAGAAGGATTACTTTATCCTATCCCAGGTATTCCTTAAAGAGGTGGGGTTTCAAATGTCTCCGGAAGGTGGTGAGTGACTCCGCAGTCCTGGCGTCGTGAGGGAGCTTGTTCCACCATTGGGGTGCCAGAGCAACGAACAGTTTTGACTGGGCTGAGCGGGAACTATGCTTCCGCAGAGGAAGGGGAGCCAGCAGGCCAGAGGTGGATGAACGCAATGCACTCGTTTGGGTGTAGGGACTGATCAGAGCCTGAAGGTACGGAGGTGCCGTTCCCCTCACAGCTCCATAGGCAAGCACCATGGTCTTGTAACAGATGCGAGCTTCAACTGGAAGCCAGTGGAGTGTGCGGAGGAGCGGGGTGACGTGAGAGAACTTGGGAAGGTTGAACACCAGACGGGCTGCGGCATTCTGGATGAGTTGCAGAGGTTTAATGGCACAGGCAGGGAGCCCAGCCAACAGCGAGTTGCAGTAATCCAGACGGGAGATGACAAGTGCCTGGATTAGGACCTGTGCCGCTTCCTGTGTAAGGCAGGGTCGTACTCTCCGAATGTTGTAGAGCATGAACCTGCAGGATCGGGTCACCGCCTTGATGTTAGCGGAGAACGACAGGGTGTTGTCCAGGGTCACGCCAAGGCTCTTCGCACTCTGGGAGGAGGACACAACGGAGTTGTCAACCGTGATGGCGAGATCATGGAACGGGCAGTCCTTCCCCGGGAGGAAGAGCAGCTCCGTCTTGCCAAGGTTCAGCTTGAGGTGGTGATCCGTCATCCATACTGATATGTCTGCCAGACATGCAGAGATGCGATTCGCCACCTGGTTATCAGAAGGGGGAAAGGAGAAGATTAGTTGTGTATCGTCAGCGTAGCAATGATAGGAGAGGCCATGTGAGGATATGACAGAGCCAAGTGACTTGGTGTATAGCGAGAATAGGAGAGGGCCTAGAACTGAGCCCTGGGGGACACCAGTGGTGAGAGCACGTGGTGCGGAGACAGCTTCTCGCCACGCCACTTGGTAGGAGCGACCGGTCAGGTAGGACGCAATCCAAGAGTGAGCCGCGCCGGAGATGCCCAGCTCGGAGAGGGTGGAGAGGGAGGATCTGATGGTTCACAGTATCAAAGGCAGCAGACAGGTCTAGAAGGACAAGAGCAGAGGAGCGAGAGTTAGCTTTAGCAGTGCGGAGAGCCTCCGTGACACAGAGAAGAGCAGTCTCAGTTGAATGACCAGTCCTGAAACCTGACTGGTTTGGATCAAGAAGGTCATTCTGAGAGAGATAGCAAGAGAGTTGGCTAAAGACGGCACGCTCAATAGTTTTGGAAAGAAAAGAAAGAAGGTATACTGGTCTGTAGTTGTTGACATCAGAGGGATCGAGTGTTGGTTTTTTGAGAAGGGGTGCAACTCTCGCTCTCTTGAAGACAGAAGGGACATAGCCAGCGGTCAAGGATGAGTTGATCAGCGAGGTGAGGTAGGGGAGAAGGTCACCGGAGATGGTCTGGAGAAGAGAGGAGGGGATGGGGTCAAGCGGGCAGGTTGTTGGGCGGCCTGCAGTCACAAGTCGCAAGATTTTATCTGGAGAGAGAGGGCAGGACAGAAGAGTTATACTGATAACAAGTTCAAACAGGTGCCATTAATACAGGTAACGAGTGGAGGACAGAGGAGCCTCTTAAAGAAGAAGTTACAGGTCTGTGAGAGCCAGAAATCTTGCTTGTTTGTAGGTGACCAAATACTTATTTTCCACCATAATTTGCAAATAAATTCATTAAAAATCCTACAATGTGATTTTATGGATTTTTTACAGGCCTCTCTCATCTTTTTAAGTGGGAGAACTTGCACAATTGGTGGCTGACTAAATACTTTTTTCCCCCACTGTATATATATATATCCCACACTCCCTCCTTCCCCCTCCATCCTCTTCTCCCCTCCCACACTCCCTCCTTCCCCCTCCACCCTCTTCTCCCCTCCCACACTCCCTCCTTCCCCCTCCACCCTCTTCTCCCCTCCCACACTCCCTCCTTCCCCCTCCACCCTCTTCTCCCCTCCCACACTCCCTCCTTCCCCTCCACCGTCTTCTCCCCTCCCACACTCCCTCCTTCCCCCTCCACCCTCTTCTCCCCTCCCACACTCCCTCCTTCCCCCCTCCACCCTCTTCTCCCCTCCCACACTCCCCTCCTTACCCCTCCACCCTCTTCTCCCCTCCCACACTCCCTCCTTACCCCTCCACCCACTTCTCCCCTCCCCCTTGCACAGCTTGAAAAAGGTAAAGGAGTTGAGGTATGAATCACCTTTGCTCTGAAGGCAATTATTCTACCAGTGGATAAGGCATCAGTCCCAATCCTCCTTCTCCCTCCCTCCATCCTTTCCTTCTTTCCTCCAGCCCACTGGACCTGTCAAGCTCCACAGCCCACCAATGAATGCAGCTCTTGCCCCTCTAGGCAGTCCCTGTGCAGCATTGATGTTTCTCTGCCTAGTGGTTGCACTGCACAGCATAGGTCTGCTCATCTCCGTACCCTGCTGCCAGGCTACCATGTACCTGGAGGACCGTGATGTTGAAGCTCCAACAGGGATCCAGTGTAGCTAACTTCACTTGGCTAACTAGCGTAACAGCACAGTGCGTCTAACTGCGGCGGCTTGCCTGACAGCATCTGTCTGTTGCTCCTATTTGAACTAAACATGGTATGAGACGGGTGGACTGGGGTGTGAGCAGATGTAGTAGTAGTACTTGAAGTTGGACAGAGTTTGAGTTACAGGGCTGCCAGGAGGGCTGGAGAAAGCAGAAGTGTTAACCCACTGTGCAAAAACTGGTTGAATCAACGTTGTTTCCACGTCATTTCAACCCCAAAAATAAATGTGATGAATCAACGTGGGAAACTAATTAGATTTTCAAAAAGCCATCAACGTAAGGGCATTTCTTCTTTTTTTCACTCAACTTGTAACCTAAATCCAATTACGTTATTTTTTGTTGTTGATTTCACATTGAATTCACGTTAGTTGACAACTCAATCAAATGTAAACCAAAACTGCTTTTTCCCAGATACAGTATCTATTAATTAGAATGTTGAGGGTCATTTGTATTGTAGTTATTATGGATCCCCATTAGCTGTTGCCAAGGCAGCAGCTACTCTTCCTGGGGTCCAGCAAAATTAAGGCAGTTATACATTCTTAAAAACATTACAATACATTCATAACAGATTTCACAACATATTAAGTGTGTGCCCTCAGGTCTCTACTCTACTACCACATATCTATAACACAAAATCCATGTATACGTGTGTATAGTGCGTATGTTATCGTGTGTTTGTATGCATGTGTCTGTGTCTATGTTTGTGTTGCTTCACAGTCCCCGCTGTTCCACAAGGTGTATTTTTATCTATTTTTTTAAATCAAATTGTACTGCTGGTATGAGTTACTTGATGTGGAATAGAGTTCCATGGCTCTATATAGTACTGTGTGCCTCCCATAGTCTGTTCTTGACTTGGGGCTGTGAAGAGACCTCTTGTGGCATGTCTTGTGGGGTATGCATGGGTGTCCGAGCTGTGTGCCAGTAGTTCAAACAGACAGCTCGGTGCATTCAACATGTCAATACCTCTCACAAATACAACTAGTGATGAAGTCAATCTCTCCTCCACTTTGAGCCAGGAGAGATTGACATGCATATTATTAATGTTAGCTCTCTGTGTACATCCAAGGGCCAGCCGTGCTGCCCTGTTCTGAGCCAATTGCAATTTTCCTAAGTCCCTCTTTGTGGGACCTGATCACATGACTGAACAGTAGTCCAGGTGTAACAAAACTAGGGCCTGTAGGACCTGCCTTGTTGATAGTGTTGTTAAGAAGGCAGAGCAGCGCTTCATTATGGACAGACTTCTCCCTATCTTAGCTGTGGTCCTCTGTAGCTCAGCTGGTAGAGCACGGCGCTTGTAACGCCAAGGTAGTGGGTTTGATCCCCGGGACCACCCATACACACAAAAAAAAAATTATGCACGCATGACTGTAAGTTGCTTTGGATAAAAGCGTCTGCTAAATGGCATATTATTTAGCTATTGTTGTATCAATATGTTTTGACCATGACAGTTTACAAACCAGGATTACTCCAAGCAATTTAGTCTCCTCAACTTGCTCAATTTTCACATTATTCATTACAAGATTTAGTTGAGGTTTAGGGTTTAGTGAATGATTTGTCCCAAATACAATGCTTTTAGTTTTAGAAATATTTAGGACTAACTTATTCCTTGCCACCTATTCTGAAACTAACTGCAGCTATTTGTTAAGTGTTGCTGTCATTTCAGTTGCTGTGGTAGCTGACATGTATAGTGTTGAGTCATCTGCATACAGCCAGTGGCATGTCGTTGATAAAGATTTTAAAAAGTAAGGGGCCTAGACAGCTGCCCTGGAAAATTCCTGATTCTACCTGGATTTTGTTGGATAGGCTTCCGTTAAAGAACACCCTCTGTGTTCTGTTAGACAGGTAACTCTTTATCCACAATATAGCAGGGGGTGTAAAACCATAACACAAACATTTCTCCAGCAACAGATTATGATCGATCATGTCAAAAGCCTAAAGTATAAGAAAGTATAAGAAAAAGCCAAAAGTATAAGAAAACAGCCCCCACAATCTTTTTATCATCAATTTCTCTCAGCCAATCATCAGTCATTTGTGTAAGTGCTGTGCTTGTTGAATGTCCTTCCCTAAAAGTGTGCTGAAAGTCTGTTGTCAATTTGTTTACTGTAAAATAGCATTTTATCTGGTCAAACACAATTTTTTCAAAACGTTTACTAAGAGTTGGTAACAGGCTGATTGGTTGGCTATTTGAGCCAGTTAAGGGGCTTTACTATTCTTAGGTAGGGGAATAACTTTTGCTTCCCTCCAGGACTGAGGGCACACACTTTCTAGTAGGCTTAAATTGAAGATATGGCAAATAGGAGTGGCAATATCGTCCGCTATTATCCTCAGTAATTTTCCATCCAAGTTGTCAGACCCCGGTGGCTTGTCATTGTTGATCGACAATAATACTTTTTTCACCTCTTCCACACTTACTTTAAGAAATTCTAAATTACAATGCTTGCCTTTCATAATTTGGTCAGATATATTTGTGTAGTGTCAGCATTTGTTGCTGGCATGTCATGCCTAAGTTTGCTAATCTTGCCAGTGAAAAAGTAATTAAAGTAGTTGGCAATATCAGTGGGTTTTGTGATGAATGAGCCATCTGATTCAATTAATGATGGAGCGGAGTTTGCCTTTTTGCCCAAAATGTCATTTAAGGTGCTCCAAAGCTTTTTACTATCATTCTTTATGTCATATATCTTTGTTTCATAGTGTAGTTTCTTCTTCTTTTTATTGAATTTAGTCACATGATTTCTCAATTTGCAGTAAGTTTGCCAATCGGTTGTGCAGCCAGACCTATTTGCCATCTCTTTTGCCTCATCCCTCTCAACCATACAATTTTTCAATTCCTCATCAATCCACGGGGATTTAACAGTTTTTACAGTCATTTTCTTAATGGGTGCATGTTTATTAGTAACTGAGATAAGCAATTTCATAAATGTGTAAAGCGCAGCGTCTGGTTGCTCGTCATTACACACCACGGACCAACAAATATTATTCACATCAACAACATAGGAATCACTACAAAACGTATTGTATGACCTAATACATTATATTAGGCCCAGCTATTGGAACTTTGGTTTTCCTAGATATGGCTACAATATTGTGATCACTGCATCCGATGGATTTGGATACTGCTTTCAAACACATTTCTGCAGCATTAGTAAATATGTGATCAATACATGTTGATGATTTCATTCCTGTGCTGTTTGTAACTACCCTGGTAGGTTGAATGATAACCTGAACCAGGTTGCAGGCACTAGTTACAGTTTGAAGCTTTCTCTTGAGTGGGCAGCCTGATGAAAGCCAGTCAATATTTAAATCACCCAGAAAGTATACCTCTCTATTGATATCACATATATTATCAAGCATTTCACACATGTTATCCAGATACTGACTGTTAGCACTTGGTGGTCTATAGCAGGTTCCCACCAGAATGATTGTGGATAAATACCACTGTGCAGTCAGTGACTTTACCGGCTGTTCTTTCCCCAGACTCTGTGCTCTCTCAAACAGACAATGTTAACAAATCATGTCAAATCTCAGTCCCAGTCTACGGAGGGGTCTCAGCCGCAGGGATCTCAGCCGTAGTCTACGGAGGGGTCATTTTGGTTCAAATCCTTTGTTTATCCCATCTCCAGTGTTTCTCTATAGGGCTCTGTCTCTGATGCGAGGCTGTTTCACACTAAAAAAGTATTTAGTCAGCCACCAATTGTGCAAGTTCTCCCACTTAAAAAGATGAGAGAGGCCTGTAATTTTCATCATAGGTACACATCAACTATGACAGACAAAGTGAGAAAAATAAATCCAGAAAATCACATTGTAGGATTTTTAATGAATTTATTTGCAAATTATGGTGGAAAATAAGTATTTGGTCAATAACAAAAGTTTCTCAATACTTTGTTATATACTCTTTGTTGGCAATGACACAGGTCTTCACAAGGTTTTCACACACTGTTGCTGGTATTTTGGCCCATTCCTCCATGCAGATCTCCTCTAGAGCAGTGATGTTTTGGGTCTGTCGCTGGGCAACACAGACTTTCAACTCCCTCCAAAGATTTTCTATGGGGTTGAGATCTGGAGACTGGCTAGGCCACTCCAGGACCTTGAAATGCTTCTTACGAAGCCACTCCTTCGTTGCCCGGGCGGTGTGTTTGGGATCATTGTCATTCTGAAAGACCCAACCACGTTTCATCTTCAATGCCCTTGCTGATGGAAGGAGGTTTTCACTCAAAATCTCACGATACATGGCCCCATTCATTCTTTCCTTTACACGGATCAGTCGTCCTGGTCCCTTTGCAGAAAAACAGCCCCAAAGCATGATGTTTCCACCCCCATGCTTCACAGTAGGTATGGTGTTCTTTGGGTGCAACTCAGCATTCTTTGTCCTCCAAACACGACGAGTTGAGTTTTTACCAAAAAGTTATATTTTGGTTTCATCTGACCATATGACATTCTCCCAATCCTCTATTGGATCATCCAAATGCACTCTAGCAAACTTCAGATGGGCCTGGACATGTACTGGCTTAAGCAGGGGGACACGTCTGTCACTGCAGGATTTGAGTCCCTGGCGGCGTAGTGTGTTACTGATGGTAGGCTTTGTTACTTTGATCCCAGCTCTCTGCAGGTCATTCACTAGGTCCCCCCGTGTGGTTCTGGGATTTTTGCTCACCGTTCTTGTGATCATTTTGACCCCACGGGGTGAGATCTTGCGTGGAGCCCCAGATCGAGGGAGATTATCAGTGGTCTTGTATGTCTTCCATTTCCTAATAATTGCTCCCACAGTTGATTTCTTCAAACCAAGCTGCTTACCTATTGCAGATTCAGTCTTCCCAGCCTGGTGCAGGTCTACAATTTTGTTTCTGGTGTCCTTTGACAGCTCTTTGGTCTTGGCCATAGTGGAGTTTGGAGTGTGACTGTTTGAGGTTGTGGACAGGTGTCTTTTATACTGATAACAAGTTCAAACAGGTGCCATTAATACAGGTAACGAGTGGAGGACAGAGGAGCCTCTTAAAGAAGAAGTTACAGGTCTGTGAGAGCCAGAAATCTTGCTTGTTTGTAGGTGACCAAATACTTATTTTCCATCATAATTTGTAAATAAATTCATTAAAAATCCTACAATGTGATTTTCTGGAGAAAAAAAATCTCAATTTGTCTGTCATAGTTGACGTGTACCTATGATGAAAATTACAGGCCTCTCTCATCTTTTTAAGTGGGAGAACTTGCACAATTGGTGGCTGACTAAATACTTTTTTTCCCCACTGTATATCCCCTGGCTCTCTCACTCTGCCAGCACGTGGCATCTAGGTTGCCTCCCAAATGACCTCCCCCATTCCCTATGTAGTGCACTACTTTTGACCAGGGCGGGTACCATTTGGGACGCATAGATAGACGTCCCACTGTATGACCACATGGTTTTTTAATGCCTTTAATGCTAATAGTATACACTATACTGAGAGGATTATAGGACTAAACCAGAGAAGTCAGTTGAATGAGAAAGGTATAAAGATAGTGTCCAATGTTGTGCCTGGCGATGTGTATACACATGAATAATGTGCCCGGCTAGCGGTAAGGCACAAAGCCATAAGAGGAAATTACAATGTCTACCCATTCATCACGGGGCGACGACGACGCAGGTCAATGTGCTAAGAGCTAGGCTAGCTCTCTCCTAGCTCTTTCCCTAAACATGCCTACGACCTTTCACCCATCTCATTTCTAGCCAATTAGAAAATGGCTGCTGTCAGCTCTGGGATGGTTGGTTGAGGGCGGCTGTGTCAAAGGCGTAACTTTCGTGGCGGAGATGCATTAAAATCCATATTCATCTGGAGCACTGGCATACTGATAATAATGTGGGGAGGGCTTGCTTGGTTTCCACAAGTGTAAATTGCTTTGTTCTGTCAATAGTCTGATCGAGACGGGAGCATTGTTGCATTGTTATAATTTGTAGTATTGTATGTTCACTGGAAATGTGACAATATAACACGTGTGGGTCAGTAGATGTGTGTGTGTCAGTGGATGTGTGTGTGTCAGTGGATGTGTGTGTGTCAGTGGATGTGTGTGTGTCAGTGGATGTGTGTGTGAGACAGAGAGAAGAAGAGAGAGGGAGTAAGCGAGAGAGAGATTAGCTACATACTGTATCTATTTATGACCCTGTGTGGGTGTGTGTAGCCATGCCTTTGTGTGTCAGTGTGTGTTCAAATAGCCTAGTGTTGGTTAAGTGACAGTGATGGTTTGCTTTTGGACCACTCCAGACTGTCATGTCCGTCAATCAATTAAACAGCCTTGTATTTCTTTGAATCCTTGTATTCATCCTCACAAATTCAAAACGTTTAAATGCTTAATAGAGTAAATGTTGTTATTTTTGGCTCCATAGCATTCATTCACATACATGTGCATAGTTCACTGTATAGGCCCTTTAATGTTGAAAGCAGAAATGTGCCCAGTTTGGGTTTCCACCGATCTGACAAGTTTCGCTGAGCGCAATAGCTAGCACTGACGGCCACCTTAGACTCGCATTCTATAGTCTGCACCCACTTGAATACTACAGTAAAGACTGCATAGTAATGCTGACCGGACATCATTCACCTTATACCTACTGTTGTAGCAATCTGGGTCACTGCGTCGAAAGAACCCACAGCTCCATTATGGCACAAGGATGAGCAGGGAGCAGAACACCTCTGGGCTGAGCTAAAGGGGAGGAATGGATGAGGTACCCAGCGTGCACATACTGTAACATTCTGAGAACCGTGTTTCTTAGAGCTTGGTGAGAGTGTGGTTGTCCTATGGTTATTTTGCATATGACCTTCCCAGAATGTTCTGGGAATGGTGCAGGATAGTTGCCTAGCTTTGGAACATTCTCAGCTCATTTAAGGAACTTGACAAAATAACGTTATTTTCTTGGTATTTCATTACTTTAACAGAACGTTTCCTAAAAGTTCAAACATGGTTACATTTAATTAAATTTTTTGGTAATGTTCTAGGAACGTTCTCCAACTGGTTTGACATAGGGAATGTTCTCAAATAGTTCAGAGAACGTTAAGAAACAAAGTTCTTCTATTGGAATGTCAATGCTTCAGCATAACGTTTCCTACAGGTTTCCTCATGGTTCTATTTAAAGTCATGTTCTCAGAACATTAAGAAAACTTTCCATAAAAACCACAAGAAACATAAGTAACGTTCTAAGAATGTTATTTAAAAACATATACAGTGGGGAGAACAAGTATTTGATACACTGCCGATTTTGCAGGTTTTCCTACTTACAAAGCATGTAGATGTCTGTAATTTTTATCATAGGTACACTTCAACTATGAGAGACAGAATCTAAAACAAAAATCCAGAAAATCACATTGTATGATTTTTAAGTAATTAATTTGCATTTTATTGCATGACATAAGTATTTGATCAGACCAGATTACAGACCTCTACATGCTTTGTAAGTAGGAAAACCTGCAAAATCGGCAGTGTATCAAATACTTGTTCTCCCCACTGTGTATATGCATTCTCAGCATCAACAAAACTATCTCTATCTTGTTTATTGTTTTCAGGTGTGTTGGCCGCGCCCACTAATTGGCCACACCTGATCTTAATGAGGGCGTGTTTCCTTAGAAATGGGTTCTGTTTGTTTACTAGACAAAAATTAACAGCTTTGTTTGAGTAATACAAAACATTGCATGCTAGCTCCATCCTGGTGGTCGCAGTGGACTAATTCCATGGATAGAAAACAGAAGATCATATGTTCAAATCTCACTGATGCCGTGTCACAATAAAAATAAATGTGTTTACATGATTAATGCCTAGGCAAATGCAATTCAATGTATCCTATCTGTTCTTTGAGTTCAAAACAGTTAACCTAAGCTAGCAGTCTTATTGAAATGTTTTAAGGAAGTTACTCAAAAACCTCATAATAACCTATAATTTCTGTATTTTCTTAGAACGTTAATAAAACTTCCCAGTAAAACATTCATGGAACCATAGTTAAACAATGTCAGAACCTCCCTGCAACCTAAACATTTACATTCCCAGAACAGGCAAAAATGTTCACGTTTAAAAAAAAATCAGTTTTATCGGTCAGGAAACGAATGGCTTTGTTCCCAGAACCAATGGGAAATCAAAGATGTACATTCCCACAACTTCCAAGGAACCAAATGTGCTAGCTAGGGTAGCTAGATGGGACGAATGAGGAAGAATGATGAGGTAGCTTGAGGGGAGGAATGATGATGTATCTTGAGGGGAGCAATGATGAGGTAGCTAGAGGGGAGCAATGATGAGGTAGCTAGAGGGGAGAAAGGATGAGATAGCTAGAGGGGAGCAATGATGAGATAGCTAGAGGGGAGCAATGATGAGGTAGCTAGAGGGGAGGAATGATGAGATAGCTAGAGGGGAGCAATGATGAGGTAGCTAGAGGGGAGCAATGATGAGGTAGCTAGAGGGGAGAAAGGATGAGATAGCTAGTGGGGAGCAATGACGAGATAGCTAGAGGGGAGCAATGATGAGGTAGCTAGAGGGGAGCAATGATGAGATAGCTAGAGGGGAGCAATGATGAGATAGCTAGAGGGGAGCAATGATGAGGTAGCTAGAGGGGAGCAATGATGAGGTAGCTAGAGGGGAGCAATGATGAGGTAGCTAGAGGGGAGCAATGATGAGATAGCTAGAGGGGAGAAAGGATGAGATAGCTAGAGGGGAGAAAGGATGAGATAGCTAATGCACATGAACTTAAGCAATTTGGCCATGCACTATAACGGGGAAAAACTTTGGGCCAGTGCCAATATTAACCTGGAACCCAGAGTTGGGGGTCAGTTCCATTTCAAATCCTGTCTGTTGAATTGAACATGGCATCTCTCCATACGAAGTGCAATTCAATCCCTGAATTGCCTGGGATTGCGAGGGAATTGACCCTGAAACCCGCCGGCACACACCGTAAGTGGACTCCACTTAGCACTCTGATAGTGTCAACATTCAATCTTATGGCTCTGTAAGGAGACCCCTAAAGCTATATCCACTTTCACTAGGGTTATGTCTATTTGTGCATTTTTGGTAGGCCAATATACCACAGCTAAGGGCTGTATCCAGGCACTGCACTTCGCGTCGTGCCTTAGAACTTAGCCATGGTATATTGGCCATACGTATACCACACCGCCTAGGGCATTATTGCTTATATAGCCTACCAAAAATGTACAAATATTCAGAATCCCTCTCCACTTAAGGTTACATCATCTATTCATTGATATCTGCTGAAATGGAATTACATGCCAACTCACAGAGCCATTTAACCAAGATGTAGTTAAAGAAGCGGCGGTGACATTGACTGGCAGTATGGGAAATGGAGACAGGGGAGGATGGGGAGGGAGGGAGGGGAGGATTCTCCAGGGGTCTCCAAGTGACAGAAAATCTCCAGGAGGCCCCTGCCAGGGACATGACATGCTCTCGAGTGGTGACGCGCCAGACGCCTCGTCACCCATTAATAAGTAATCATGGGAAAGTCACTCCGCTGACCGGTCTGCTGCTTAGCGCTGTCTGTGACGTCACAGGGATATATAGGAGATTTCAATAAGGTGGTTTCCTAATTATATTATGATATAGAATATACCTTATACAGTATATTGTAAGTAAGTACAATACAAATGTATTCAAAATAAAAAACAGAAATACCTTATTTACATATGTATTCTGACCCTTTGCTATTCAACTCGAAATTGAGCTCAGGTGTATCCTGTTTCCATTGATCATCCTTGAGATGTGAATACAACTTGATTGTTGTCCACCTGTGGTAAATTCAATTGATTGGAGATGATTTGAGCAATCGGGAGAGAAGGGCCTTGGTCAGAGAGGTGACCAAGAACCCGATGTTCACTCTGACAGAGTTCTAGAGTTCCTCTGTGGAGATGGGAGAACCATCCAGAAGGACAACCATCTCTGCAGCACTCCACCAATCAGGCATTTATGGTAGAGTGGCCAGACAGAAGCCACTCCTTAGTAAAAGGCACATGACAGCCTGCTTGGAGTTTGCCAAAAGGCACCTAAAGACTCTCAGACCATGAGAAACAAGATTCTCTGGTCTGATGAAACCAAGATTGAACTCTTTGGCCTGAATGCCAAGCGTCACGTCTGGAGGAAACCTGGCACCATCCCTACAGTGAAGCATGGTGGTGGCAGCGGCAGGGACTGGGAGACTAGTCAGGATCGAGCCAAAGCTGAACGGAGCAAAGTACAGAGAGATCCTTGATGTAAACCTGCTCCAGAGGGCCTCCCGAGTGGTGCAGAAGTCTAAGGCGGCGCACAATTGGCCCAGCGTCGTCCGGGTTAGGGGAGGGTTTGGCCGATCGGGATTTCCTTGTCCAATCACGCTCTAGCGACTCCTTGTGGTGGGCCGGGCGCCTGCAAGCTGACTTCAGTCACCAGCTGGACGGTGTTTCCTCCAACACATTGGTGCGGCTGGCTTCCGGGTTAAGCGAGCAGTGTGTCAAGAAGCAGTGCGACTTGGCAGAGTCGTGTTTTGGAGGACGCATGGCTCTCGACCTATATTTTGATTTGTTTAACACTTTTTTGGTTACTACATGATTCCATATATGTTATTTCATAGTTTTGATATCTTCACTATTATTCTACAATGTAGAAAATAGTAAAAATAAAGAAAAACCCTTGAATGAGGAGGTGTGTCCAAACTTTTGACTGGTAGTGTATATGCCATACATTCCAAGTTTGGGAATAGTGATGAGCTTCTTCAATCAATCAAGCACTGTGACATCATCTTCATAGGGATTTCAGTATGCAGTTTATTTGATTGTATTATGAAACATGATTTACCTTATGCAGCACCATATCATACTCTGTAACTTACATTTGGAATAGTGAGTGCATCATCAATGGGACCGTTAGTGACATTTTACTTTTGAGAAATTACATTTCAGAGCTGTACTAAACAGGGACTGTATTCTTCCACCAATGTGAAAGCTTGGTTCACAAAGTACTTGCTGATGGCCTCTTTAAGTGATCGGTACAGTCTACATGGACAGGAAGAGGTTGGTCAAAGAAAAAAAGCAGGATGTCTTTGAGGACCTTCACTTATTTTCATAAATTCATCATTGTTCCTTTGATGTTGGCACTTCAATTAATTAACTAGCAGGAGACATGGGCCAGGGAGAGATAAATGATATGAGAGTTGTGTGGAACACTCACCTTTAGGATATATTACCCTGCCAAACACAACACTGTTCAAGCATGACTCAAGTTGTCCCTTTTTGATAATTTAAGGAAGGCTGCCAGGCTGTACAACAAAATATCAAATGACCTGGGCTTTTGATCCTAGATGAGTCTTAGTGACCTGGGCTTTGGATCCAAGAGGAGTCTTAATGACCTGGCTTTGGATCCTAGAGGAGTCTTAATGACCTGGGCTTTGGATCCAAGAGGAGTGTTAATGACCTGGTCTTTGGATCGTAGGGGAGTCTTAATGACCTGGGCTTTGGATCCTAGAGGAGTCTTAATGACCTGGGCTTTGGATCCTAGAGGAGTCTTAATGACCTGGGCTTTGGATCCTAGAGGAGTCTTAATGACCTGGGCTTTGGATCGTAGGGGAGTCTTAATGACCTGGGCTTTGGATCCTAGAGGAGTGTTAATGACCTGGCTTTGGATCCGAGGGAACAGCCTAAATCTTTGTGTGTGGATGTGCGTGTGGATGTGTGTGTGGGACTTGATTTCTATACAATGTCGTGACGTGACTTACTTTAATGTATAACTGTTATTTATCGAATCACCTAACTATGTTTAATTGTCACTCGATTAAATTAATCATGTAACAATTAACTCATTAGGAATTTGGGGCACCACGGAAGAAGTTGTTTAACGAGTTACCATCTCCCGAATTAAACTCTTAGAAGATATATATGTTATATATCGATAACAGTCACTTATTAAATAATTACCTCTTATCAGTCTCATTCTGAACGTCGCATAATCCTTGAACCTGCAAGAACCCTAACCTTATTGATGAATCAGCAATACACAAATTGGCTTAATCATTTATTTACTAACTAACTAAATAATAAAACAATACAAAAACATATAGGTTTTTGATTACTAACTTAATACAATGAAAACAGGTCCCTAGTGGACTGGACTAACATTAGCATGAATGCTTGGGTAGTGGGGGGGTCAGAATGGAAGGGAGAGACAGAGATTCAAACTATCGTGGTTTATTTGGAAACTATGCTCACAGTAATCATAATACTTATGCACCTTAATAACGCTCATTCGGATTAGAAATGCAACATGTATTTACGTGTAGCTGTCCTCGATAGTTAAGTTGATGATGTAGGACTCTGGTTTGCCCACCAGAGATCCCAATGTCCTTGGTAGAGTTTCTGGTCGTAGTGCTGGTTAGAATGGATACTTCAGATGTACCAGCGGTTGTCTGAGAGGGATTGTCCTCTTTCTCATGTCTTTAGTGAAAGTTCTCTAGACGACTATACATGCCAGCTGCAGACTGAAATGATAAGGTCTAGTGCATTGTCTTCTTCTTCACCTCATGTAGAGGTTGAGAGTTTCATAGTTTCTCCATTTCAAACATGTGGACTAACGTCTCACGTTTTCTGATCTTTCTGGTCTGGTAGAAATTCAACCATTTGCAACGTTTAGCTCACGCTTCACGTCTGCTGGTCTTCCTTTGGTAATGGAGTTGTAGTTTTAAACCATTTTGTAACGTTTAGCTCACGCTTCACGTCTGCCGGTCTGAGGTGAATTTCGGCTTTTTATGCACTCGGGGTAAAAGGGGCGTTCCATCATGTTTGTGCTCATCTGGGCGTGGCCACTGACTGAGAACAAATCAATATGGAAAACAATCATCTCATCTAGAATGCTAAAATCACATTGTTATCTTCACAAAAGTATTATTATACTTAATCATTCATTTTATACTACAATTAGATGCAAACCTCATAACTGGGAAGTGTACCCCCTCTACCTTTTAAACAGAGCATGTATTTTTGGCTGGGTGTGGGTCGATGTGAGCTGGAACTGTAATACTTCACAAGCTTTTAGTATTCTTTAATATTATTTTAATAGTCTTCAATAATATATGCGGTCAGAGATCATCTCTCTCTCTCTCTCTCTCTCTCTCTCTCTCTCTCTCTCTCTCTCTCTCACTACTCTGTCTCACTCTCTATCTGTCTATCTCTCTATCTGTTTCTCTCTTCTTGTCTTTCTTTCCATCTCTCCCTCTTTCTGTCTCTGTTTTTTCTATCTCCCTCTCTTAGTCCATGCCGCTCTGTCATTGCTTGTCCATATATGTATATATTCTTAAATTCCATTCCTTACTAGATTTGTTTGTATAGGTATATGTTGTGAAATTGTTAGATATTACTTGTTAGATATTACTGCACTGACGGAGCTAGAAGCACAAGCATTTCGCTACACCCGCAATAACATCTGCTAAACACATGTATTTGACAAATACAATTTGATTTGATTTGATTTGTCCATCTCTCATAACCCCCTCTCTCCTTCTCTCATAACCCCTTCTCTCTGTCTCTCATAACCCCCTCTCTCTGTCTGTCATAACCCCCTCTCTCTGTCTCTCATAACCCCCTCTCTCCTTCTCTCATAACCCCCTCTCTCTGTCTGTCATAACCCCTTCTCTCTGTCTGTCATAACCCTTTCTCTCTGTCTCTCATAACCCCCTCTCTCTGTCTGTCATAACCCCCTCTCTCTGTCTCTCATAACCCCCTCTCTCCTTCTCTCATAACCCCCTCTCTCCTTCTCTAATAACCCCCTCTCTCCATCTCTCATAACCCCCCCTCTCTGTCTGGCATAACCCCCTCTCTCCTTCTCTCATAACCCCCCTCTCTCCATCTCTCATAACCCCCCTCTCTCCATCTCTCATAACCCCCTCTCTCTGTCTGTCATAACCCCCTATCTCCTTCTCTCATAACCCCCTCTCTCCTTCTCTCATAACCCCCTCTCTCTGTCTCTCATAACCCCCTCTCTCTGTCTGTCATAACCCCCTCTCTCCTTCTCTCATAACCCCCTCTCTCCTTCTCTCATAACCCCCTCTCTCCTTCTCTCATAACCCCCCTCTCTCCTTCTCTCATAACCCCCTCTCTCTGTCTGTCATAACCCCTCTCTCCATCTCTCATAACCCCCTCTCTCTGTCTGTCATAACCCCTTCTCTCTGTCTGTCATAACCCCTTCTCTCTGTCTGTCATAACCCCCTCTCTCCTTCTCTCATAACCCCCTCTCTCCTTCTCTCATAACCCCCTCTCTCTGTCTGTCATAACCCCTTCTCTCTGTCTGTCATAACCCCCTCTCTCCTTCTCTCATAACCCCCTCTCTCTGTCTGTCATAACCCCCTCTCTCTGTCTGTCATAACCCCCTCTCTCCTTCTCTCATAACCCCCTCTCTCTGTCTCTCATAACCCCCCTCTCTCCATCTCTCACAACCCCCTCTCTCTGTCTGTCATAACCCCCCTCTCTCCTTCTCTCATAACCCCCTCTCTCTTTCTCTCATAACCCCCTCTCTCTGTCTGTCATAACCCCCTTCTCTCTGTCTGTCATAACCCCCTCTCTCCTTCTCTCATAACCCCCTCTCTCCTTCTCTCATAACCCCCCTCTCTCCTTCTCTCATAACCCCCTCTCTCCTTCTCTCATAACCCCCTCTCTCCTTCTCTCATAACCCCCTCTCTCTGTCTCTCATAACCCCCTCTCTCTGTCTGTCATAACCCCCTCTCTCCTTCATAACCCCATAGAGAGAGAAGAGTACAGAGGGGGTATGCAGTTAGCGCACATGGCTGCCTCGACCTCACTAAAAGACATGACCTCAGGCGAGAGGGAGCGCAATCTGCCATCTTAGAGAAGGGCTGGAGGGGGAGAGAAGGCAGATATAGGCTATGTTTGTGCCATAGTGTTGTAAACAACAGCATCGCAAACAGAGGGATTTTCAAGTGTTTCGTAATTTCGCCCTGGTTTTGATTTTAGATATGTAATGAATATATGTGTTTCAGGGAAGGTTGTCCTTGCAAGTTTCGACTGACAGGCATGCGAGTGTGAAACTTTGTGGACTTGTGTTTTTTTTAAGTGAGCGCTTAACTCAGGCTATCAATCTCGCTCAAAGCCTTGCAGTCCCAAAGCATGACATCACATTAGTTGGCTGTTCAGGGTCACTTGTTTAGGGAATTATGCTCTGAGGGGCAACGGCTTCTGTTTATTCATAAAGACACAGTTGAGCAAAATTAGCATTGTGCATTTTAAGTATTGAATACAACAGGGACGCATTGTATTTCAACCCATCTGAAGGTTTTGTGTTTCTTCTTCCAGGTGATGGAAACCCCAAAGAAAGCAGCCCTTTCATCAACAGCAGTGATGCTGCGGAGAAGAGCCAGCAATACGACGGCAAACATATGGCTCTGTTTGAGGTATGTATACGCACACACACACACATACACACATGCACAGACAGACACGCACACACACACACACATACACACACACACATGCACAGACAGACACACACACATTTACTCATGCATGTGCAACACAAATCAAGGCTGTGATGACCAGAGGATGGTCCTGCCTGTGAGACTGCAATTTGTAGGCAATTTGTAGGCACACACACACACACACACACACACACACACACACACACACACACACACACACACACACACACACGGTTCAGCAAGTGATTGAATAAGGTCCCTGACATCGATTAATGAGGGTAATTACTGTTTGAAGGGTAAGGGAAAACCTCAGGTTAATACAAGCACATTTCCAAACCGCTACAGAAAAGCCAAGTGTAATTTTTGTATATCTCAAAGGGAATTAAGAGTGGTTTGTTACTGTATTATATAGTTTGTATTCATAGTGCACATTTTATATCTTACACATTGCTTCCCACTTGCTTCGAGGCAAGCAACACTGAAGCATGCATGAGAGCACCAGCTGTTCCGGACGACTGTGTGATCACGCTCTCCATAGCCGATGTGAGCAAGATCTTTAAACAGGTCAACATTCAGAAGGCCGCGGGGCCAGACGGATTACAAGGACATGTACTCAGAGCATGCGCGGACCAACTGGCAAGTGTCTTCACTGACATTTTCAACCTCTCCCTGACCGAGTCGGTAATACCTACATGTTTCAAGCAGACCACCATAGTCCCTGTGCCCAAGAATGCGAAGGTAGCCTGCCTAAATGACTACCGCCCTGTAGCACTCACGTAGGTAGCCATGAAGTGCTTTAAAAGGCTGGTCATGGCTCACATCAACACCATCATCCAGGAAACCCTAGACCCACTCCAATTCGCATACCGCCCCAACAGATCCACAGATGATGCAATCTCAATTGCACTCCACACTGTCCTTTCCCACCTGGACAAAAGGAACACCTATGTGAGAATGCTGTTCATTGACTACAGCTCTGCGTTCAACACCATAGTGTCCACAAAGCTCATCACTAGACACCTCCCTCTGCAACTGGATCCTGGACTTCCTGACGGGCCGCCCCCAGGTGGTAAGGGTAGGCAACAACACATCTGCCACGCTGATCCTCAACATGGGGGCCCCTCAGGGGTGCGTGCTTATTCCCCTCCTGTACTCCCTGTTCACCCACGACTTCAACACCATCATTAAGTTTACTGATGACACAACGGTGGTAGGCCTGATCACCAACAACGATGAGACAGCCTACAGGGAGGAGGTCAGAGACCTGCCAGTGTGGTGCCAGGACAACAACCTCTCCCTCAACGAGATCAAGACAAAGGAGCTGATCGTGAACTACAAGAAAAGGAGGGCCGAACACGCCTCCATTCTCATTGACGGGGCAGTAGTGGAGCGGGTCGAGAGCTTCAAGTTCCTTGGTGTCCACATCACCAACAAACTATCATGGTCCAAACACACCAAGACAGTCGCGAAGAGGGCACGACAACGCCTATTCCCCCTCAGGAGACTGAAAAGATTTGGCATGGGTCCCCAGATCCTCAAAAAGTTCTACAGCTGCACCATCGTGAACATCCTGACCGGTTGCATCACCGCCTGATATAGCAACTGCTCAGCAGCTGACCATAAGGCGCTACAGAGGGTAGTGCGTACAGCCAAGTACATCACTGGGGCCAAGCTTCCTGCCATCCAGGACCTCTATACTAGGCGGTGTGTCAGAGGAAGGCCCAAAAATTGTCAAAGACTCCAGTGACCCAAGTCATAGACTGTTCTCTCTGCTACTGCACGGCAAGCGGTACCGGAGCGCCAAGTCTAGGTCCAAAAGGCTCCTTAACAACTTCTACTCCCAAGCCATAAGACTGCTGAACAATTAATCAAATGGCCACCCAGACTATTTGCATTGACCCCCCCCCCCCTTTGTTTTTACACTGCTGCTACTCACTGTTTATTATCTATGCATAGTCACTTTACCCCTGCCTACATGTACAAATTACCTCAATTACCTCGACTAACCTGTACCCCCGCACATTGACTCGGTTACCGGTACCCCCTGTATATAGCCTCGTTATTGTTATTTTATTGTGTTACTTTATTTTATTTTGTAAATATTTTCTTAACTCTATTTTCTTAACTGCATTGTTGGTTAAGGGCTTGTAAGTAAGCATTTCACGGTAAGGTCTACACCTGTTGTATTCGGCGTATGTGACAAATACAATTTTATTTGATTTGACATTATGTGGCACCACCTCAGATATGTAAAGGCATCCATTTTGCATCAATATGCTCACTACATTGCCTGCTACAGTAATGTTTTATTTAAGCAATAAGGCCCTCGAGGGTGTGGTATATGCATGACGCAACGTGGAGTGCCTGGATACAGCCCTTAGCCGTGGTATATTGGCCATATACCACAAACCCCAGAGGAGCCTTATTGCTATTATAAACGTTACCAACGTGATTAGAGCAGTAAAAATACATGTTTTGTCATACCCGTGTTCTGATATACCACGGCTGTCAGCCAATCAGCATTCAGGGCTCGAACCACCTAGTGTATAATATGGAATTGACCATTTGCTATGTTATCCTGTGTGTGTCAATGCACTCTGCAGGAGGAGATGGAGACCAGTCCCATGGTATCAACCATGATCAGTAGCCTGGCCAACTACTCCAGCCTCCCCCAGGGCAGCAAGGAGCACGAGGAGGAGGCAGACAATGAGGAGGAAGACAAAAAGAAGAAGAAACCTATCAAGGTACAGCACTGGTCAATCAGACCCATGGGGCGGCAGGTAGCTTAGTGGTTAAGAGCGTTGTGCCAGTAACCGAAAGGTCGCTGGTTCTAATCCCCGAGCCGACTAGGTGAAAAATCTGTCGATGTGCCCTTGAGCAAGGCACTTAACCCTAATTGCTCATGTAAGTCGCTCTGGATAAGAGCGTCTGCTAAATGACTAAAATGTAAATAACCCAGCACTGGTCAATCAGACCCGTAACACAGCACTGGTCAGACCCGTAACACAGCACTGGTCAGACCTGTAACACAGCACTGGTCAGACCTGTAACCCAGCACTGGTCAATCAGACCCATAACCCAGCACTGGTCAGACCTGTAACCCAGCACTGGTCAATCAGACCCATAACCCAGCACTGGTCAATCAGACCCATAACCCAGCACTGGTCAATCAGACCCATAACCCAGCACTGGTCAATCAGACCTGTAACACAGCACTGGTCAGACCTGTAACACAGCACTGGTCAATCAGACCCGTAACACAGCACTGGTCAGACCTGTAACACAGCACTGGTCAATCAGACCCGTAACACAGCACTGGTCAGACCCATAACACAGCGCTGGTCAATCAGACCCGTAACACAGCACTGGTCAGACCCATAACACAGCACTGGTCAATCAGACCCGTAACACAGCACTGGTCAGACCTGTAACACAGCACTGGTCAATCAGACCCGTAACACAGCACTGGTCAATCAGACCCGTAACACAGCACTGGTCAGACCTGTAACACAGCACTGGTCAATCAGACCCGTAACACAGCACTGTTCAGCCATAACACAGCGCTGGTCAGTCAAACCTGTAAAATAGCGCTGGTCAGTCAGACCCGTAAAATAGCAAGTACCACAGCACTGATCACTGATCCGCCAGGCACGTAAAACACAAAACCAATCAGTCAGGTCCATGTACACTGTGACCTGTGAAGGTACTTTTCAGTTAAAGTAAAAAATATGTCTTCTCCATAACAGGTAATGCACACCTACAGTCAGGTCCTAAATTATGCCAGGAGGCTGAAACTTGGCCTGAAGTGGATCTTCCAGCAAGACAATAACCCCAAGCACACATAAAAATCCACAAATAAATGTTTAATTCACCACAAAATCAACATTTTGAAATGGCCGTCTCAGTCTCCGGACTTGAACCCCATTGAAAATCTATGGTTTGAATTGAAGAGAGCAGTCCATAAGTGCAGACAAAGGATATCAAGGAGCTGGACAGATTCTGTATAGAAGAATGTTTAAGATCCCTCCCAATTTGTTCTCCAATCTCATAAAACATTTGAGAAAAAGGCTCAGTGCCATTATCCTTGCAAGGTGTGGTATTGAAAGGTATTGAAAACAGGGGTGCCAATAATGTTGACCCCTATCTTTCTGAGATTTTGTTGTATTACTTGATAAAAAAAAATATATTTCTCTGAGCATTTGTATTACTATAAAATAATATATATATATATATATTTGTTTTTATGAGCATACATACATAGCTCAGTATTAGTATTATTTATTTTATACAGTCTTTTTTGCTCATCTTTATCAATAATAATAATGTTGGACCTTACTGTATGATGGTTGTGTTATGGCAATGGACAGTGAAAGCCTTTTACTCAGAGACTGGAGTGTAAACATATGGCTTTGTCAGATATGTAACACAGTCCGTGTTGGTCGATAGCAAATTCTGTTTACTGCATGCTGGTCTCCGCTGAGGTTCGCTGTGACAGTGTTGTGTTATGTTGTCAGAGAAGTGTCCAAGCGTTGCCAGTCAACCATGTGGGAATGCCTGATCTGTCTCCCAGATGACAGCCCTCAGTGAATTTTGACCCTGGGCTGTCTCAGTGTCTGCCCAACGAGGAGAGTCGCCTAACAGACCTGCCTAGTTAAGAGCCTGACTCAAGACCTTTTCACCCTGGGTTTTTCCTCATCTATTTCTGTTTTGGTTTCTTTATTTATTTCATTCTTGGTTCTTTTTCCAGGCTCCCTGTTTACCTTGCTCCTTCTTTCAGTCCTTCTACCTGGATGTCACCTGTCCCTCTGTATGGTTCCTTCTACCTGGATGTCACCTGTCTCTCTGTATGGTTCCTTCTACCTGGATGTCACCTGTCTCTCTGTATGGTTCCTTCTACCTGGATGTCACCTGTCCCTCTGTATGGTTCCTTCTACCTGGATGTCACCTGTCTCTCTGTATGGTTCCTTCTACCTGGATGTCACCTGTCTCTCTGTAAGGTTCCTTCTACCTGGATGTCACCTGTCTCTCTGTATAGTTCCTTCTACCTGGATGTCACCTGTCCCTCTGTATGGTTCCTTCTATCTGGATGTCACCTGTCCCTCTGTAAGGTTCCTTCTACCTGGATGTCACCTGTCTCTCTGTATGGTTGTATGGTTCCTTCTACCTGGATGTCACCTGTCCCTCTGTAAGGTTCCTTTCTATCTGGATGTCACCTGTCCCTCTGTAAGGTTCCTTCTACCTGGATGTCACCTGTCTCTCTGTATGGTTCCTTCTATCTGGATGTCACCTGTCTCTCTGTATGGTTCCTTCTACCTGGATGTCACCTGTCTCTCTGTATGGTTCCTTCTACCTGGATGTCACCTGTCTCTCTGTATGGTTCCTTCTATCTGGATGTCACCTGTCTCTCTGTATGGTTCCTTCTATCTGGATGTCACCTGTCTCTCTGTATGGTTCCTTCTATCTGGATGTCACCTGTCTCTCTGTAAGGTTCCTTCTACCTGGATGTCACCTGTCTCTCTGTATGGTTCCTTCTATCTGGATGTCACCTGTCTCTCTGTATGGTTCCTTCTATCTGGATGTCACCTGTCTCTCTGTATGGTTCCTTCTACCTGGATGTCACCTGTCTCTCTGTATGGTTCCTTCTACCTGGATGTCACCTGTCTCTCTGTATAGTTCCTTCTATCTGGATGTCACCTGTCTCTCTGTATGGTTCCTTCTACCTGGATGTCACCTGTCTCTCTGTATGGTTCCTTCTATCTGGATGTCACCTGTCCCTCTGTAAGGTTCCTTCTACCTGGATGTCACCTGTCTCTCTGTATGGTTCCTTCTACCTGGATGTCACCTGTCCCTCTGTATGGTTCCTTCTATCTGGATGTCACCTGTCCCTCTGTAAGGTTCCTTCTACCTGGATGTCACCTGTCTCTCTGTATGGTTGTATGGTTCCTTCTACCTGGATGTCACCTGTCCCTCTGTAAGGTTCCTTTCTATCTGGATGTCACCTGTCCCTCTGTAAGGTTCCTTCTACCTGGATGTCACCTGTCTCTCTGTATGGTTCCTTCTATCTGGATGTCACCTGTCTCTCTGTATGGTTCCTTCTACCTGGATGTCACCTGTCTCTCTGTATGGTTCCTTCTACCTGGATGTCACCTGTCTCTCTGTATGGTTCCTTCTATCTGGATGTCACCTGTCTCTCTGTAAGGTTCCTTCTATCTGGATGTCACCTGTCTCTCTGTATGGTTCCTTCTATCTGGATGTCACCTGTCTCTCTGTATGGTTCCTTCTATCTGGATGTCACCTGTCTCTCTGTATGGTTCCTTCTACCTGGATGTCACCTGTCTCTCTGTATGGTTCCTTCTACCTGGATGTCACCTGTCTCTCTGTATAGTTCCTTCTATCTGGATGTCACCTGTCTCTCTGTATGGTTCCTTCTACCTGGATGTCACCTGTCTCTCTGTATGGTTCCTTCTACCTGGATGTCACCTGTCTCTCTGTATGGTTCCTTCTACCTGGATGTCACCTGTCTCTCTGTATGGTTCCTTCTATCTGGATGTCACCTGTCTCTCTGTATGGTTCCTTCTACCTGGATGTCACCTGTCTCTCTGTATGGTTCCTTCTACCTGGATGTCACCTGTCTCTCTGTATGGTTCATTCTATCTGGATGTCACCTGTCTCTCTGTATGGTTCCTTCTATCTGGATGTCACCTGTCTCTCTGTATGGTTCCTTCTATCTGGATGTCACCTGTCTCTCTGTATGGTTCCTTCTACCTGGATGTCACCTGTCTCTCTGTATGGTTCCTTCTATCTGGATGTCACCTGTCCCTCTGTATGGTTCCTTCTACCTGGATGTCACCTGTCTCTCTGTAAGGTCCCTTTACTTGGATGTCACCTGTCTCTCTGTAAGGTCCCTTCTATCTGGATGTCACCTGTCCCTCTGTAAGGTCCTTGCTACTTTTCCCTCTATATATCGGATTCAGTACTCCTCCAACGCTATCGCCAGGCGGAAGGGGCTAATCTTTCCCGTGTCGCCTTCCCCAGCCCTTCGATACTTAATTAGCCTGCTCGCTACGCCAAGCAGCTGCTTCTCCAATCAGAGGTCCATTCCAAAGGCAATCTCCCCATCACCACGAGAGGCTTTTCATTAACGTAGCCAATGGCATTTTATCATTCCGACAGCGATCCCTTTCTCTCGCCTCTCCTCTTTCCTCTCTCTCTCTCCTTCATCAGCAGCCCCTCAAGTATGGCAGCCAGAGCATTTCATATGGCGCAGTGTGAAAAGACAGATTAGAGGGTTTTAATACCGTGCGACATCAGGGAACAGTCTGGAGGTTGTCGGGGTTAAGATGGAAACCGTTCTGCCGATCTGTGGAGGCTTTTCCCGTCTGAGTTTCTATGGTGTTTCCCTTCCAGGTCATGTGTTTTACGATGCCTCTCCCTTCTCTCGTTAGAAGCCCCAGTATGGCATTAATATTCACGGTGGTAGCCTCGCAAAGTTTGTATCTTGAATAATGTTGCTTTTTGTTATACTACAGTTGTCTGCAGTTTGACAGTGTTGATAATCGAGCTAAGTGGAGAATTCAAAGCGTACGTGTGTCCCTACTTAGCAAACTAAAAGTGTGGTTAAAACCAAACAGTCTTCATGGATTTCTTGTAGCAGCACCAGAATATTCCAGCAAACAGGAAGGCCCATTTACTAAGCATTTGGTCCCCATGGGAATGTCCAGTAAGTAAGGAAGTAAATGGGATGTTGGACTGAATGTTCTGCCTAGATAATTGGCTAAATGACACACATTCACATATAGACATAGGCAGGTACCTTTACTACCCATGAACAAACACTGTCAAACTGCAGACACAACTGTAGTATAACACAAAGCAACATTATTCAAGATACAAACTTTGCGAGGCTACCACCGTGAATATTAATGCCATACTGGGGCTTCTAAAGAGAGAAGGGAGAGTCTCTCTCTCTCTCTCTCTCTCTTGCTCTCTCTCTCTCTCTCTCTCTCTCTCTCTCTCTCTCTCTCTCTCTCTCTCTCTCTCTCTCTCTCTCTCTCTCTCATCTCCCTTCTCTTCTTTCTCTCTATGTCTCTCTCACACACTCACATAGACATACACACCCTCCTCACCCTCCTCCTCTCTCTCCTCTCTCTCCTCTCTCTCCTCTCTCTCCTCCTTCCCCTACCCCTCTGTCTCTCCGCTCCCACACACACACACACACACACACACACACACACACACAAACATGCCGCAGGTTAATCCATACCCATCGGCATACATTCGGAGGGAGATATTTGGTGCCTTGTTTCCTCTCTCTCTCCCCCTCTTTAATAATTCAGCCCACCTGAGCTGAAACACATTAGCCCTGTCAGTTCCTGTCTGGCCGACAGAGCGTGAAGATGGCATTACAAGCTCCTAGCCCCCCCGTTCCCCATTCCCCACCACCCCCATCCCATGTCTCCACACACCTCTCCTTGCACCTCAACACTTTTATTGAATTAGAAGTCGAGGTACAGCATCTGTGCTCGCTCGCAAGAAGTATGAATGGCCTGACTCCTGCAGAGGCCGTATCGCCGTAAATGCTGCACAGCCAATGCAGACGTCAGATTGACCATGCAGCGCCTTTAAGTCACGTAACTACTTCCAGTCATAGATGAGAATAGATGAGATGAGCTGCATTGCATAATTATTATTATTTTTTTAAAATTTCACTGTTCTTAACTTTTTTGTAGATAATGTTTCCACCATCGTTTCCTATGACCGAACTAAGCTTCTGGACATCAGAACAGCGATCACTAATTTCTATTTGAATGAAGATTTCTACTTCAACGAGTCGGAAGAGCAGGACATACTGCTCAACCCAGACCAGGCCCTAATACCTGAAACACAGAAAAGAAAAAGGCAGCGTAAGAGAGGCTGACGAAACTGCTTCGGCAAGTGCATAAACCGTCTCTACCCTTCATTCTATTGGCAAACGTACTGGATGAGCTCCAAGACTATCCTATCAATGGGACCTGAAGAACTGTAATATCCTACAATTCACAGAGTGGTGGCTGAACAAGGACTTGGATAATATACATCTAGCTGGTTTTTTCTATGCATCGGCAGGACAGAAAGGCAGCATCAGGTCATCTCAAGAGAGGAGGTGTGTGCCTCTTTGTTAACAACAGCAGGTGCGCAATCTCTAATATTAAAGAAGTCTCAAGGTTCAGCTGAGTACCTCATGATAAGCTGTAGACCATACTATTTACCAAGAGAGTTTTCATCTATATTTTTCATAGCCGTCTATTTACCACCACAAACCAATGCTGGCAATAGGGCCATAAGCAAACAAGAAAATGCTCATCCAGAGGCGACGCTCCTAGTGGTTGTTGATTTTAATACAGGAAAACTGAAATCCGTTTTACCTCATTTCTACCAGCATGTCACGTGTGCAACTAGAGGCGAAAAAACTCTAGATCACCTTTACTCCACACACAGAGACGCATACAAAGCTCTCCCTCAACCTCTGTTTGGCAAATCTCACCATAACTCTATCCTCCTGATTCCGGCTTACAAGCAAAAACTCAAACAGGAAGTACCAGTGTCTCGCTCAATACGGAAATGGTCAGATGAAGCGGATGCTAAGCTACAGGACTGTTTCGCTACCACAGACTGGAATATGTTCTGGGATTCATCCGATGGCATTGACAAGTTTACCACATCAGTCACCTGCTTCATTAATAAGTGCATCGACGACGTCTTCCACACAGTGACCGTACGTATTTACATATCCCAACCAGAAGCCATGGATTACGGGCAACATCCACACTCAACTAAAGTCTAGAGCTGCCGCTTTCAAGGAGCGGGACACTAATCTGGACGCTTATAAGAAATCCCGCTACGGCCTCCGACTAACCATCACACAGGCAAAGCATCAATACAGGACTAAGCTCTGACGCTCGTCGGATGTGGCAGCAGGGCTTGCACACTATCACGGATTACAAAGGGAAACCCAGCCACAAGCTGCACAGTGACACAAGCCTACCAGATGAGCTAAATGCCTTCTATGCTCGGCTCGAGGCAAGCAACACTGAACCATGCATGAGAGCTGTTCCGGACGACTGTGTGATCATGCTCTCCATAGCCGATGTAAGACCTTTAAACAGGTTAACATCCACAGGGCCAAACGGATTACCAGGACACGTACTCTGAGCATGCGCTGACAGCTAGTGTCTTCTGACATTTTCAACCTCTCCCTGACCCAGTCTGTAATACCTACATCAGGGATCATCAACTAGATTCAGCCGCAGGCAGATTTTTTATTGTGTGGATGGTCAGGGGGCTGGGACATAATTGACCATAAGAAGCCCAAACAGATATAATATTTGACTAAAATATAATAATTTCAAACTTTGCTTACATTTATATACGATCACAGATATCTCTCTATTATGCGTGGGAATACTTTGGAACAGATTTCCAAAATTAAAATCACTTGACTGATTTGCTGATGTTTTTACAGTCTTTTATGTCCAACAATACAATCACCGCCACTAGGGGGAGCCCTGACCTACATGCTTCAAGCAGACCACCATAGTCCTTGTGCCCAAGAACGCCAAGGTAACCTGTCTAAATGACTATCGCCCCGTAGCACTCACGTCTATAGCCATGAAATGCTTCGAAAGGCTGGTCATGGCTCACATCATCATCCCAGACACCCTGGATCCACTCCAATTCGCATACCGTTCCAACAGATATATTGCACTCCACACTGCCCTTTTCCGCCTGGACAAGAGGAACACTGTTAGTGTACACCTGTTGTTTACGAAGCATATGACGAATAACATTTGAGTTGTGTTGAGTCCATATTTCTCTCCACTCTACACACAATACCCCATAATGACAAAGCAAAAACCGGTTTTTAGAATTGTTTGTAAATTTATAAAAAATCAAAAACGGAAATATCACATTTGCGTAATTATTCAGACCCTTTACTAAGTACTTTGTTGAAGCACCTTTGGCAGCGATTACAGCCTCAAGTCTTCTTGGGTATGACGCTACAAGCTTGGTACACCTGTATTTGGGGAGTTTCTCCCATTCTTCTCTGCAGATTCTCTCAAGCTCTGTCAGGTTGGATAGGGAGTGTCACTACACAGCTCTTTTCAGGTCTCTCCAGAGATGTTCGATCAGGTTCAAGTCCGGGCTCTGGCTGGGCCACTCAAGGACATTCAGAGACTTGTCCCGAAGTCACTCCTGCGTTGTCTTGGCTGTGTGCTTAGGGTCATTGTCCTGTTGGAAGGTGAACCTTCGCCCCAGTCTGAGGTCCTGAGCGCTCTGTTCATTTTCCCTCGATCCTGGCTAGTCTCCCAGTCCCTGCCACTGAAAAACATCTCCACAGCATGATGCTGCCACAACTGTGCTTCACCGTAGGGATGGTGCCAGGTTTCTTGGTTTCATCAGACCAGAGAATCTTGTTTCTCATGGTCTGAGAATCCTTTAGGTGCCTTTTGGCAAACTCCAAGCGGGCTGTCATGTGCCTTTTACTGAGGAGTGGCTTCCGTCTGGCCACTCTACCATAAAGGCCTGATTGGTGGAGTGCTGCAGAGATGGTTGTCCTTCTGGAAGGTTCTCCCATCTCAACAAAGGAACTCTGGAGCTCTGTCAGAGTGACCATCAGGTTCTTGGTCACCTCCCTGACCAAGGCTCTTCTCCCCCGATTGTTCAGTTTGGCCGGGCGGCCAGTCTTGGTGGTTCCAAACTTCTTCCATTTAAGTATGATGGAGGCCACTGTGTTCTTGGGGACCGTCAATGCTACAGAAATGTTTTGGTACCCTTCCCCAGATCTGTGCCTCGACACAATCCTGTCTCAGAGCTCTACGGACAACTCCTTCGACCTCATGGCTTGGTTTTTGCTCTGATATGCACTGTCAACTGTGGGACCTTATATATATATATATATATATATATATATATATATATAGACAGGTGTGTGCCTTTCCATATCATGTCCTATCAATTGAATTTACCACAGGTGGACTCCAATGAAGTTGTAGATCAATGGAAACAGGATGCACCTGAGCTCAATTTCGAGTCTCATAGCAAAGGGTCTGAATACTTATGTAAATAAGGTATTTCTGTTTTTAATTTTTAATTAAATTAGCAAACATTTCTAAAAATCTGTTTTAACTTCGTCATTATGGGGTATTTTGTGTAGATTAAAAAAAAAACAATTTTAGAATAAGACTGTAACGTTAAAAAAATGAATGGAAAAAGGGAAGGGTCTGCATACTTTCCAGATCATCTTAAGCTGCCTACACACTACATGACACACAACACTTAAAGGGATAGATCGGGATTTTGGCAATGAAGCCCTTTATCTTTAAAGGGATAGATCGGGATTTTGGCAATGAAGCCCTTTATCTTTAAAGGGATAGATCGGGATTTTGGCAATGAAGCCCTTTATCTTTAAAGGGATAGATCGGGATTTTGGCAATGAAGCCCTTTATCTTTAAAGGGATAGATCGGGATTTTGGCAATGAAGCCCTTTATCTTTAAAGGGATAGATCGGGATTTTGGCAATGAAGCCCTTTATGTCCTTCCCCAGAGCCAGCTGAACTCGTAGATAACATGTTTATGTCTCTGCATCCAGTATGAAGGACGCAGGGAGGACGAAAGGAATGGGGCACTTTGGAACATACTAGTTCTATTTTGGATAGAGACGGTGGGAGAGAGACAGGAAAGTTGAAAGGTTTGTGTCACAAGTGGGACAGATTCAAACACACACCGACATGCGTACGGCCCAGTACATCACTGGGGCCAAGCTTCCTACCATCATAGGACCTATATACCAGGCGGTGTCAGAGACTCCAGCCACCCTAGTCATAGACTGTTCTCTCTGCTACCGCACGGCAAGCGGTACCGGAGCACCAAGTCTAGGTCCAAAAGGCTTCTTAACAGCTTCTAACCCCAAGCCATAAGACTCCTGAACATCTAATCAAATGGCTACCCGGACTATTTGCATTGTCCCCCCCTACACCTGTTGTATTCGGCGCATGTGACAAATAAAATGTGATTTGATTTGACGCCAGCAACACTAACAGACCCCCCAGGCTGAAGGGTGCATTTGTAAAGAAACCACATCTGCCTCTAGAGTGTTTGTGTCTGCGGAGAATAAGTGGGCCTGGTGAGTGGTCTCAGGTGGCTGTGGTGGCGGATGGTCCAGTGAGGGGGTGATTGGGTAAGGGGTGGCGAGGAGGAGGCGGGGGGGCACCTGGGTAGTGAGCTAAGTAGTGAGCTGGTCCTGAAGCAGCTGTTCCGGGGGGGGGGGGGCAGTGGAGCCTGCTGTGGGACCACCGCACCTGAGCCAGATAGAACTGGGCTGACTGCGTATCCCAGAGGGCCGTGGTGCAGCTGTCTCTCCTCACCGCCACGGCGCCAACCTGTAGCGGTTATGCTGTTGCCATTCCAGCTCACACGGTCTCGAGGGAAATCCCGCCGCTGGCTACCAGACAGTTTTCTATTGGGCCTCTCTAATTTTCCGGATTCTAGGAGTCTAGGTCCGGGATTGTATTGCACTCCTGGTCCAGGAAGGAAATGCCAATTGACTTGAGAATGGAAGTGGAGTTCTATATAAACAGAGGCCTTGGTTCCCCCCCATATGGGGTATATTGATTCAATAGAAACAAGCGTCCCATCTGCTGTTCCTCAATGTAAACTAATTAGACACGTCCTTTTTTTTTTTGCTATTCGTTTTGTCTTCTGAATCTTGTGGCATTTTGGCCATACAAGTATATTCTTCTTCATTATTTTCATGTAAGCTACAGCACTGTCTGTCTGCCAAGTAGCTTTATAATGCTCTTAGTGAGAATGACCCTGGCTGCGTACCAAATGGCACCCTATGGGCCCTGATCAAAAGTAGTGCGCTATCTAGGGAACAGGGTGCCATTTGGAAGGGAAAGAGAAGGGGGATACCTAGTCAGTTGCACAACTGAATGCATTCAACCAAAATGTGTCTTCCGCATTTAACCCAACCCCTCTGAATCAGAGAGGTGCGGGAAGCGGACCCTATGTTGTAAACAGTATTGAAAAGCTTGTGGATTGCCATTTTCACAGCTTTTTGCTAATCCGTGGATATTTGCAGGGATATACACTGAGTGTACAAAACATTAAGGACACCTGCTCTTTCCATGACATAGACTGACCAGGTGAAAGCTATGATCCCTTATTGATGTCACCTGTTAAATCCACTTCAATCAGTGTAGATGAAGGGGAGGAGACAGGTTAAAGAAGCCTTGAGATAATTGAGACATGGATTGTGTATGTCTGCCATTCAGAGGGTGAATGGGCAAGACAAAAGATTTAAGTGCCTTTGAACGGGGTATGGTAGTAGGTGCCAGGTGCACCGGTTTGTATCAAGAACTGCAACGCTGCTGGGCTTTTTACGCTCAACCGTTTTTCCTGTGTGTATCAAGAATGGTCCACCACCCAATGGACATCAAGCCAACTTGACACAACTGTGGGAAGCATTGGAGTCAACATGAGCCTGCATCCCCGTGGAATGCTTTCGACACCTTGTAGGGTCCATGCACTGACGAATTGAGGCTGTTCTGAGGGCAAAAGGGGGTGCAACTCAATTTTAGTAAGGTGTTCTTAATGTTTTGTACTCTCAGTGTATGGTGTTGTATTGTTAGCCATCGAGACCGCTCCGACCGTAGATGAGATGCAGGTCTTTTGTGTTACTCTACTGTGTGTGGAAGGGCTGAAAATTACATTATTTGACATATGGAGAGCAGCTACGGAGGGCTATCTCACTTTGATTGCATGGGTATTTGTCCACCCAGTGTGAAGGGTGTTGTTGAGGATAATCCACATACAGTGGCTACGTCCCAAATGGCACCCTATTCCCCATATAGTACACTACGTTTGACCAGGGCCCGTACTGTGCTGGTTTGGATATTTTCAGCACGTTTATAGTAACTATGATGGATGCCTAACCAGGCCATCGCTGTACAGCTCAGCTCGGCTCAGCTCGGCTCAGCTCAGCTCAGCTCGGCTCAGCTCAGCTCAGCACGGCTCAGCAGGGCTCGGCTCGGCTCGGCTCAGCACGGCTCAGCATGGCTCGGCTCAGCTCAGCTCAGCACGGCTCAGCAGGGCTCGGCTCAGTAGTGTGAAAATGGTATTAGAGGGCATAATGATGCAGCTATAAAATGGAATTCTTCACTGATTGAAGATGTCCCCCCGGTTGATAGTGTTTGGTCACATTTTGGACACATTTATACGGTGTCCATATTATGACTGCCTCAGTCTCTAAGGCCTCCTGTAGCTCAGTTGGTAGAGCATGGCGCTTGCAACGCCAGGGTTGTGGATTCGATTCCCACGGGGTGCCAGTATGAAAAATGTATGCACTCACTAACTGTAAGTCGCTCTGGATAAGAGTGTCTGCTAAATGACTAAAATGGGATAAAATGGAAACCATACATAAAGGTCAGTTGGGGAAGTCAGAAATTACGAGTACTCCTCAGAGACATTTTTTGTGGAGGGGTGCTATGTTGATTTGACTCCCCTCAAACAGGGCGGTTGTGCAAAGGACAGGAAGTTAGCAAATCCCGACATAATTCTACATCATAGTAACCCAAAAGTCATTGAATACCTGTATAATTTATAATGACAAATGTTGGCTTTCATCAGATCATTTAATATTCCGTGCTTGATTAAAAAACCACTTTATTCTCCTGCATAATTGAAATTTAAAGAGCAATTTTTAACCATATGCATATTTTAATCACGTATGACCCTCAGTTTTGGTTTACACAACATTTGAGAAAAAATGTTTTTGTTTTGACCAAACAGACATTCTTGGATCTATCTTTCGGTGTTTCTTTCACTCATTTCGCTTAGGGGAAAGGTCAAAACAAATCCATTAAGCTCATGATAATTCAACCTAATATATAATAACCAAACTTAATACAGTACCACTGCCTCCGAATTAAAATCACTAGTAACCATGCAAAGTGTATTCATCTAATAATTGGAGCTACTGTATATCTGGAAATGTTATATTGGTGAAATGGAATGTAGCCTAGGCTATACTAATTATAACATTTGAGGGAGGCAAAGTTGAAGTCACTACGATTATGTTAATCGCAAAACCCATTTGCCATTCAATTATTTGACGAAGGAAATCCATTCTGACAAAAATCTTGACACAAATTCAACAGCAATCTCTAAATAAGTGGTAGGGAACTTTGGAGTTTGAATTTAGAATATAAAAAAAATAACTTTATTGAGATTCTTGCCACGCTGACAGTGATGAACACCCTTTCCCCGCAGAATGAAGGCCACAGCCACAGGACCTCTCTCATTTGCATAACCCTGAAAACAGGCAAACAGCGGGAGTCATTACCATATGGAGAGAGAGAGATGACAAAGATGGACGATGTTTGTTCTTCGCCTCTCCCGTAGGCAACCTGAGGATGCGTGGTTTTGATCTTTGATTAAAGGTGAATGAAATTCCCAGTACAAAACATCCCTGTGGTGTAGCTTGGTGGTGCAAAAGAGGAGTGCAAAGAATATATGTTAGTTGAACTGTCTAATAAAAACCAACAATTATGTTTGTGTGACTTGTCAACTCACCAAAAAAGGCTCTTATTACAATTTGAAGCCCAGCTTCTCAAATCAAATTACATCACCTCAGACCCAGGATTTGAACGCTTAATATTCATTTAATGTCAGGCGATCGTCAGGACACCCTTTTTTTCAGAAGATGATTTAATAAAAAAAAATTTGTTTCTCAACTCAACAGCTGCTACCACTTCAAGCCCCAGGAATGCTCTCTCGCATTAATCAGTGCCCCCCAGGCCTGTAAAACTCTCTGAATTGCAGTTAGGAAGAAAGCTCTCTGTAAAGCATCAAAGTATTAAAGTTTCTGTTATTCACTTCCAGCTTCATATCGGACGGTGACTTTCCTTAAAGCCCTCTTCACATCCTCATTGATCCTACTCATCAGACTGGCAGTGATATCACCATAGAAATATAATGACTATAACAGACCTACTTCCTGTGACTATACTTCCTATGACTACTTCCTGCTTTCCTCCTATGGGCAAAGATTGTGGATAATGAAGATGACGCACAGACCACATTTTCCATTTTAAAAAATGGCCACAGTTGGACGGTGTACTTAACCCTTTACACTTGTGGGAATTGGCCTATATGGATAGGGCTAAATTGAAATGTTTCTTACAGAAGAAATATGAAAAGCATATGCATAACCATGGTAGCAATTGAAAGGGAACAGTTTGGAGATTGGAAAAGTATTAGGCCAAAGTTGAGGACACAACCGTTCACCTGACAGAAGACTGAATCCAAACATTACACTTGATGTTATGTGCATTTTACATTTACTGTACTTGTCACCGCATTTGTTAATAAAGAAATCAGAAAATACTCTGGATACATTCAGTAACATGGTAAGAATATTCCTGGAAAACGTGGGGTAGGTGCAACATAAGACAACAAAATGACAAGGGTTTGAGTGAGAGGACTAACTGGTGTCCCCAAGTGGCCACACACCTCTCCAAAGTGTGCACAGTTCCTAAGTAACCGCAATGCACTTTAATGACAAAGAAGAGTCTTCAACTATAAGGTGATTTTTTGAGCTCTCCTAGCTGTGCCGTTGAGGAACTAGAGCAAACACACTTGTAGTTGTTTTGTTTGGAACACAGCCCTGCCTCCCCTCCATCACACAATTACTGTTGTTGTTTACGCAATCCAAAAACGGGCCATTATAAATCTCAATCTGGGTCAGGTGGGCATCATTTGAAAGCTTGTTCCATTGCCAACATGGCTAGCTAAGTTATAAAATACCGTCTTACAGTGTTAGTGTTTCACAAGGCAATTCAGAGAAACAGATGGTAATTTTGGTGCGCATAGAAAGGAGTCATGAGTGCATTCAGGTGCGTGTTCTGTGGCAACATTTCTTCACAATAGACAAACACAGGCTCATTCTGTTCAGAACAACCCAGGCTATGACGCAATGTCATGTTGTAACTGTACATCAAACATAGTGATGATAAACGTTGACACTGTATACGACATGAGTTTTATGATGTGGAAATGTGAAGTGCACATTTGGCTTGCTTGTATGACATTAAAGCGGTATTTATTATAATCCCGACATATCATCTTTCAAAATACGTGGACTCCTCTTCATTTACAGCATTTCCCTCACTAAGATAACAAAACATTTGCAAAAGCTGCTCAATTAGCAGGAGGGATGGGGGCAACTTCTTGTCGCGTGAGGTACTCAAGTTCATAACGGCTGTCAGTCAAAATCCATACAGCGCTGTGAAGCGCAGAGCCAGAGCGCTGACGTCATTTATAGCGTGTTACTGTACAACCACTGCGTTCCAATTTAGGCGCTTATCAGTGCCCAAATCTGCCATTTCCAACCCATAAACGGAAACGGTTACGAATGTAAAGGGCTACGAGGTGGATGCTAAGGCCCTCCTGCCTAGCAACCAGGCAAACCGACCGTTACAGGCGCTAGCACAGATCTCAAACAAAGTAATTTTTCTCCTAATGTACATATTGAAAAATTTCAATTTGGTCTCAAAATGCTCAGAACACTTAATAAAATCACTGAAAATGTACTCCAGTTACTGGGTGTGGGGAAAATCCCAAATATTCGATCAAATTCTTTGTCTCTCCCATAGGCACCAACATTCCCAAAATTCCCAGATTTTCCAGAAATCCTAGGCTACTGTTACTGGTTGTGTGGTTCACAGATCTACTTCTGTTACAGAAGCATATGATAACCCAGTCATTAAAGACCCTAACCCAGTCATTAAAGACCCCATGATACCCAGTCATTAATGATTTTTTCATTGGCAAGATTAGCAAACTACACATCTGACCAAATTATGAAAGACAAGCATTGTAATTTTGAATTCCGTAAAGTGAATGTGGAAGAGGTGAAAAAATTATTGTTTTGTATCAACAATTACAAGCCACAGGGGTCTGACAACTTGGATGGAAAATTACTGAGGATAATAGCGGACGATATTGCCCCCGGGCTTGGAGGGAAGCAAAAGTCATTACGCTACCTTCGAATAGTAAAGCCCCCTTTACTGGCTCAAATAGCCAACCAATCAGCCTGTTACCAACCCTTAGTAAACTTTTGGAAAGAATTGTGTTTGACCAGATACAGTGCTATTTTACAGTAAACAAATTGACAACAAACTTTCAGCATGCTTATAGGGAAGGACATTCAACAAGCACAGCACTTACACAAATGACTGATGATTGGCTGAGAGAAATTGATGATAAAAAAGATTGTGGGGGCTGTTTTGTTAGACTTTGTTAGGATTTTGACATTATCGATCATAGTCTGCTGCTGGAAAAACGTATGTGTTATGGCTTTACACCCCCTGCTATATTGTGGATAAAGAGTTACCTGTCTAACAGAACACAGAGGGTGTTCTTTAATGGAAGCCTCTCCAACATAATCCAGTTAGAATCAGGAATTCCCCAGGGCAGCTGTCAAGGCCCATTACTTTTTCAATCTTTACTAATGACATGCCACTGGCTTTGAGTAAAGCCAGAGTGTCTATGTATGCGGATGACTCAACACTATACATGTCAGCTACTACAGCGACTGAAATGACTGCAACACTTAACAAATAGTTGCAGTTAGTTTCAGAGTGGGTGGCAAGGAATAAGTTAGTCCTAAATATTTCTAAAACTAAAAGCATTGCATTTGGGACAAATCATTCACTAAACCCTAAACTTCAACTAAATCTTGTAATAAATAATGTGGAAATTGAGCAAGTTGAGGTGACTAAACTGCTTGGAGTAACCCTGGATTGTAAACTGTCATGGTCAAAACATATTGATACAACAATAGCTAAGATGGGGAGAAGTCTGTCCATAATAAAGAGCTGCTCTACCTTCTTAACAACACTATCAATAAGGCAGGTCCTACAGGCCCTAGTTTTGTCGCACCTGGACTACTGTTCAGTCGTGTGGTCAGGTGCCACAAAAAAGGACTTAGGAAAATTGCAATTGGCTCAGAACAGGGCAGCATGGCTGGCCCTTGGATGTACACAGAGAGCTAATATTAATAATATGCATGTCAATCTCTCTTGGCTCAAAGTGGAGGAGAGATTGACTTCATCACTACTTGTATTTATGAGAGGTTTTGACATGTTGAATGCACCGAGCTGTCTGTTTGAACTACTGGCACACAGCGTGGGCACCCATGCATACCCCACAAGACATGCCACAAGAGGTCTCTTCACAATCCCCAAGGAGGCGCACAGTACTACATAGAGCCATAACTACATGGAACTCTATTCCACATCAAGTAACTGATGCAAGCAGTAGAATCATATTTTAAAAACAGATACAAATACACATTATGGAACAGCGGGGACTGTGAAGAGACACAAACATAGGCATGGACACATGCATACACACACACGATAACATACACACTATACATACACGTACACATGGATTTTGTACTGTAGATATGTGGTAGTGGTGGAGTAGGGGCCTGAGGCCAGAAAGTGTGTTGTGAAATCTGTGAATCTATTGTAATGTTTTTCAAATTGGCAGCAGCTAATGGGGATCCATAATAAATACAAATACAAAAGACCCTAACCCAGTCATTAAAGACCCTAACCCAGTCATTAAAGACCCTAACCTAGTCATTAAATACCCTAACCCAGTCATTAAAGACCCTATCCCAGTCATTAAATACCCTAACCCAGTCATTAAAGACCGTAACCCAGTCATTAAAGACCTAACCCAGTTATTAAAGACCGTAACCCAGTCACTAAAGACCCTAACCCAGTCATTAAAGACCGTAACCCAGTCATTAAAGACCTAACCCAGTTATTAAAGACCCTAACCCAGTCATTGAAGACCCTAACGCAGTCATGAAAGACCTAACCCAGTTATTAAAGACCCTAACCCAGTTATTAAAGACCCAAACCCAGTCATTAAAGACCCTAACCCATTTATTAAAGAGCCTAACCCTAACCCAGTCATTAAAGACCCTAACCCAGTCATTGAAGACCCTAACGCAGTCATGAAAGACCTAACCCAGTTATTAAAGACCCTAACCCAGTTATTAAAGACCCAAACCCAGTCATTGAAGACCCTAACCCATTTATTAAAGACCCTAACCCAGTCATTGAAGACCCTAACGCAGTTATTAAAGACCCAAACCCAGTCATTAAAGACCCTAACCCATTTATTAAAGAGCCTAACCCTAACCCAGTCATTAAAGACCCTAACCCATTTATTAAAGAGCCTAACCCTAACCCAGTCATTAAAGACCCTAACCCATTTATTAAAGAGCCTAACCCTAACCCAGTCATTAAAGACCCTAACCCAGTCATTAAAGACCCTAACCCAGTCATTAAAGACCCTAACCCAGTTATTGAAGACCTCATGCAATGTTCCCTCTAAGCTGCGCACATGCGCGCAGTAGCCCGAGACTGTCGCGCAGCTCACTCAACTTTCTAGTTTTCCCTGTGTGTTAACACTATCAACGTTTCCCTTTACTGTGGCAATTGTGATCGAATCAACGCAATATTAGCCACTTTCAATGCAACATACCGAAACAAAACAAACTATGCAAGAGATTTTGTTGTAGGCAGAACGCATCGGAGTAGTATTCTATTGTTCATGACTCAGCCCATACTCTACACAGACCGCTGTGGCATAACCAATCAGAGCTGCAGTAGGCCTATATGCAAATCGACTATTGCCATATATGGATCTGTGTAATTTACATTGAACTGGACTGTGTTTACAGCTGTGGTCGTGAGTAGATGCTCAAGAGCTGCATGTAGCCACGTGTGCACATGTTGTTCATATCCTTCGCTAGTTAGTGAGTTATTAGCCCAGTTATAGATCATTTCTAGTCAGCAATAGGAGAATGATTGCTTCCTACAAGAGCACAAAACATTTCTAGACATCTTTAAAAGGCGAGTCAGGTAAAGAGCTTTTTTTTTGTCTTAAAGGGGCAGTGTTGTATTTTGAAACCAGCTTGAATAAGCTAAGTAGCCAATAGGCAGAGGGTAGCATAATTTGTCTGATTCTCTGTAATAATGGTATGAGAATAACAATGCATTTTATTTTGTCAAGTGGTTTCTTGCATCAAACAACACAACAACATTTTCAGTCACCTCCTTGTCTGAAGGACAAGTGGATAAACAGGTTAATGTCAAGCCCTGCATGTTTTTTTTCAAAAGTCTCTTTGAATCTAGGCCTACATTGAACACCACACATTGGCTGCTACTGTAGGCTGAATGATAGAACAGCTATTTCGATGTTAAAATGTTATGGGATGCATTTTCTCCATTGTGTTTGATGGTAGGCCACTCTGGTAGGCCTACATTATGATCAAATAGCCACAGTAGCCTACTTGGCCACTGTTAAAACTGTAACTTAAAGTGGGTACAGCCTCAGTGTTCACAGTAAACGCGTGCTGGAAGTTCACAGAAGTTGCACAGCAGACTTGAAATTTGTTCAGGTAACATTGACCCCATGTCCACCTCCTCTCCCGCTCCCTACAGGCTCCACAGCTGGGGACCCTGATGGGAGTGTACCTCCCCTGTATCCAGAACATCTTCGGGGTGATCCTGTTCCTGCGGATGACCTGGATGGTCGGCATCGGAGGAGTCATTGGCTCTTTTATCATCGTCTTCATGTGCTGTTCTACTGTAAGTACCTGGGTTCAAATCTGGGACACCTGCATGTAATGAGACTGTGTTAGCCTTTTGAGCTAAAGTCTAGGCAGTCGAAGCTCCTTTGCCAATGTCTTCATGTGCTGTTCCACTGTAACCGTCTGTATTACTGTAAGTGTCTGACAGAAAATTTAATTGCTATGATTGTGATATGTTGTCTCACCTAGCTATGTTAAGATGAATGCACTAATGTAAGTCGCTCTGGATGAGAGCGTCTGCTAAATGACTAAAATGTCAAATCTAATGTAATTCTGGGGATCAACTGCATTCCAGATTGTGTTAGCCGACTGATCTTGAAAGCCTACGCTACCATGTCAATTTCTTCTTAAGTACACTACATGGCCAAAAGTATGTGGACACCGGCTCATCGAACATCTCATTCCAAAATCATGGGCATTAATATGGAGTTGGTCCCCCCTTTGCTGCTATAACAGCCTCCACTCTTCTGGGAAGGCTTTCCACTAGATTTTGGAACATTGCTGCGGGGACTTGCTTCCAATCAGCCACAAGAGCATTAGTGAGGTCAGCACTGATGTTGGGCGATTAGGCCTGGCTCACAGTTGGCGTTCCAATTCATACCAAATATGTTCGATGGGGTTGAGGTCAGGGCTCTGTGCAGGCCAGTCAAGTTCTTCCACACCGATCTCGACAAACCATGTCTGTATGGACCTCGCTTTGTGCACGGGGGCATTGTCATGCTGCAACAGGAAAGGGCCTTTCCCAAACTATTGCCACAAAATTGGAAGCACAGAGTCATCTAGAATGTTATTGTATGCTGTAGCTTCAAGATTTCCCTTCACTGGAACCAAGAGGCCTAGCACGAACCTTGAAAAACAGCCCCAGACCATTATTCCTCCTCCACTAAACTTTACAGTTGGCACTATGCATTTGGGCAGGTAGCGTTCTCCTGGCATCTGCCAAACCCAGATTTGTCAGTCGGACTGCCAGATGGTGAAGCGTGATTCATCACTCCAGAGAACTCGTTTCCACTGCTCCAGAGTCAAATGGCGTCGTGCTTTACACCACTCCAGCTGACGCTTGGCATTGCGTGCGCATGGTGATCTTAGGCTTGCGTGCGTCTGCTCGGCCACGGAAACCCATTTCATGAAGCTCCCGACTGAACAGTTCTCGTGCAGACGTTGCGTCCAGAGGCAGTTTGGAACTCGGTAGTGTTGCAACTGAAGACAGACGATTTTTACGTGCTACGAGCTTGTGTGGCCTACCACATACAGAAGATAGCCCTATTTGGTAAAAGACCAAGTCCATATTATGTCAAGAACAGCTCACCCGCCTCAGAAATTGCAGCCCAAATAAATGCTTCACAGAGTTCAATTAACAGACACATGTCAATATCAACTGTTCAGAGGAGACTGTGTGAATCAGGCCTTCATGGTCGAATTGCTGCAAAGAAACCACTACTAAAGGACACCAATAAGAAGAAGAGATTTGCTTGGGCCAAGAAACACGAGCAATGGACATTTTGACCGGTGGAAATTTGTCCTTTGGTCTGGAGTCCAAATTTTAGATTTTTGGTTCCAACCGCCGTATCTTTGTGAAACACGGTGTTGGTGAACGGATGATCTCCGCATGTGTATTTCCCACCGTAAAGCATGGAGGAGGAGGTGTTATGGTGTGGGGGTGCTTTGCTGGTGACACTGTCTGTGATTTATTTAGAATTCAAGGCACACTTAACCAGCATGGCTACCACAGCAGTGGGACTATCATTTGTTTTTCAACAGCACAATGACCCATCACACCTCCAGGCTGTGTAAGGGCTATTTTACCAAGAAGGAGAGTGATGGAGTGCTGCACTCAACCAAATTGAGATTGTTTGGGATGAGTCGGACCGCAGAGTGAAGGAAAAGTAGCCAACAAGTGCTCCGCATATGTGGGAACTCCTTCAAGACTGTTGGAAAAGCATTCCAGGTGAAGCTGGTTGAGAGAATGCCAAGAGTGTGCAAAGCTGTCATCAAGGCAAAGGGTGGCTATTTGAAGAATCTCAAATCTCAAATATATTTTTATTTGTATAACACTTTTTGGGTTACTACAAGATTCCATATGTGTTATTTCATAGTTTTGATGTCTTCACTAGTATTCTACAATGTAGAAAATATAAACCCTTGAATGAGCAGGTGTGTCCAAACTTTTGACTGGTACTGTATATATATTTCAAAAATCTTGCATTTCTTAATTTATTTCCACAATTAACGAATAATATGCGTAATAATATTTGCAGTTCATACGAAGGATTGTTACCTATAACCAGGATTGGCATTACAAAAAGTTAATTTTTGGCAAGCAATTATTGTGATTCATCCTGTATTGTCCCTAACATCATTACCCCATAGCAACAGATGTGGGATACATTCACACACACTGCCCACCCTTCCCCCACAAACAACCACAAGCTCAGATGTTCAACAGTTGTTCCATCCCCGAGCCCAACTCAAGAGAAGACTTGATGTGCAAATGCATATCACTACTGACAATGTTTGTCTATGGAGATTGCATGGCTGTGTCCACATACTGTATTTTGTGTACAGTGGCTTGCGAAAGTATTCATCCCCCTTGGCATTTTTCCGATTTTGTTACCTTACAACCTGGAATTAAAATTGATTTTTTAGGGGTTTGTGTCATTTGATTTACACAACATGCCTATCACTTTGAAGATGCAAAATATTTTTCCTTGTGAAACAAACAAGAAATAAGACAAAAAAACTTGAGCGTGCATAACTATTCTCCCCCCTTAAAGCAATCTTTAATTCATACCACAGATTCTCAATTGGATTGAGGGCTGGGCTTTGACTAGGCCATTCCAAGACATTTACATGTTTCCCCTTAAACCACTCGAGTGTTGCTTTAGCAGTATGCTTAGGGTCATTGTCCTGCTGGAAGGTGAACCTCCGTCCCAGTCTCAAATCTCTGGAAGACTGAAACAGGTTTCCCTCAAGAATTTTCCTGTGTTTAGCGCCATCCTTCAATTCTGACCAGTTTCCCAGTCCCTGCCGATGAAAAACATCCCCACAGCATGATGCTGCCACCACCATGCTTCACTGTGAAGATGGTGTTCTCGGGGTGATGAGAGGTGTTGGGTTTGCGCCAGACATAGCGTTTTCCTTGATGGCCGAAAAGCTCAATTTTAGTCTCATCTGACCAGAGTACCTTCTTCCATATGTTTGGGGAGTCTCCCACATGCCTTTTGGCAAACACCAAACGTGTTTGCTTATTTTTTTCTTTAAGTAATGGCTTTGTTCTGGCCACTCTTCCGTAAAGCCCAGCTCTGTGGAGTGCACGGCTTAAAGTGGTCCTATGGACAGATACTCCAATCTCCGCTGTGGAGCTTTGCAGCTCCTTCAGGGTTATCTTTGGTCTCTTTGTTGCCTCTCTGATTAATGCCCTCCTTGCCTGGTCCATGAGTTTTGGTGGGCGACCCTCTCTTGGAAGGTTTGTTGTGGTGCCATTTCTTTCCATTTTTAATAATGGATTTAATGGTGCTCCGTGGGATGTTCAAAGTTTCTGATATGTTTTTATAACCCAACACTGATCTGTACTTCTCCACAACTTTGTCCCTGACCTGTTTGGAGAGCTCCTTGGTCTTCATGGTGCCCCTTGCTTGGTGGTGCCCTTGTTTAGTGGTGTTGCAGACTCTGGGGCCTTTCAGAACAGGTGTATATATACACTGAGATCATGTGACAGATCATGTGACACTTAGATTGCACGCAGGTGGATTTTATTTAATTAATTACGTGACTTCTGAAGGTAATTGGTTGCACCAGATCTTATTTAGGGGCTTCATAGCAAAGGGGGTGAATACATATGCACGCACCACTTTTCCGTTATTTATTTTTTAGAATACATCTCCATGTTTTCTCCCCAGTGTTCTCAATGCCTGCCTCTCATTCTGTTCTGGCAAAGAGAGAAGGTGCACTTACATATTCCAGTAGACCCCATACTGTTGCAAACATGTCAGCGCCAGTGTTCTCTGTGGGTTTGACTTCAGTTTTGATCCCATAGGAATACGATTTCAAATTGTATTGATGGCTTGTTTTAAAGCAACCGAATATTATGCAGTTTGGCATTTATTGAGATGACTCATGTATTATGTCCACAACCGAGTATAAGTAATGCTAATAATATTAGTGAGTGTTCATCTGTCCATGTCCTGTGTGTATCTAGTATATACAGTGCCCTCCACTATTATTGGCACCCCTGTTTAAGATGTGGTCGAGGACTTCCAAAAATTCTCTTTTTTTTTTAAACAACATAGAACCCAAATGCAAAAAAAGTGAAAAATCCAACCTTTTATTTAAGTACATTACATTGGTGGTAAAAAAAAAATCACACATTTAGAAAAAAATCAACATGAAATCATGTGTCCCACAATTATTGGCACCCCTAACAATTCCGCTGAAAATTTTAATTGATTTTTTAAAAAATATATTTTTCTGTAGTTGCTAAAGTTGGTCAGGGTATCTAGGAACTTTTAATTAGTAATTCATTACTTCCTGTTTCCCTGGGGTATAAATATGACGTGACACAGAGGCCTAATTCTCTTACCCATTTGTCAACATGGCAAAGACAAGAGAACACACCATTCAAGTAAGGCAGATTTGTGTCGACCTTCATAAGTCAGGCAATGGCTACAAGAAAATAGCCACTCGCCTTAACTTGCCCGTATCTACAGTCAGAGGAATCATTAAGAAGTTTAAAACAACTGGAACAGTGACAAACAAGGCTGGAAGAGGTCCCAAGTTTATCTTGCCACAACGCACAGTGAGGAGGATGGTAAGAGAAGTAAAAAAAAGTCCTAAGCTCACTGTCACAGAATTGCATCAAAGAGTGGCATCTTGGGGTCACAAAGTCTCCAAAACAACCATCAGACGCTCCCTACATGCCAACAAGCTGTTTGGGAGGCATGCAAGGAAAAAGCCTTTTCTCACTAACACTAACAAACGTAAACGTCTGGAGTTTGCTAAGCGGCACTGGGACTTCAACTGGGATTGTGTGCTTTGGTCAGATGAGACTAAGATTGAGCTTTTGGCAACAAACACTCTAAGTGGGTCTGGCGTAAAACAAAAGATGAGTATGCCGAAAAGCACCTCATGCCCACCGTGAAGTATGGTGGAGGATCTGTGATGCTGTGGGCCTGTTTCTCTTCCAAAGGCCCTGGGAACCTTGTTAGGGTGCATGGCATTATGAACGCTTTGAACTACCAGGACATTTTAAATAAAAACCTGATGGCCTCTGCCAGAAAGCTGAAGATGGGTCGTCATTGGGTCTTTCAGCAGGATAATGATCCAAAACATGTGGCAAAATCTACACAAAAATGGTTCAGCAGTCACAAATTCAAGGTCCTCCCATGGCCATCTCAGTCCCCAGACCTCAACCCAATCGAAAACCTGTGGGGCGAGCTAAAGAGGAGGGTGCATAAGAGAGGACCCAGGACACTGGATGATCTAGAAAGATTGTGCAAAGAAGAATGGTCAAAGATCCCTCTCTCTGTGTTCTCCAATCTTGTGAAATGTTATAGGAGGAGATTAAGTGCTGTCTTGTTGGCAAAAGGGGGTTGTACAAAGTATTAACATCAGGGGTGCCAATAATTGTGGGACACATGATTTCAATTTTTTTTTTTTCTAAATGTGTGATTTTTTTTTTTACACCAAAGTAATGTACTTCAATAAAAGGTTGGATTTTTCTCTTTTTTTGCATTTGGGTTCTATGTTGTTTTTAAAAAAATGAGAATTTTTGGAAGTCCTCGACCACATCTTAAACAGGGGTGCCAATAATTGTGGAGGGCACTGTATGTGCATGTGTGTGTGGTCTCAGATGTCATAGTGTGTTTGCAGTTGGGGTTGTGTGTTTGTTACTGTTAGTGGGGTTGTGTGCATATGTCCTTGCTCGTTTGTGATTGGGCATGCATGTATGTTTGCACGCCTATGTGTGTTCGCTTAGCCTAGATTTTTCTCTGGGAGAGATACAGTGGGGAAAAAAAGTATTTAGTCAGCCACCAATTGTGCAAGTTCTCCCACTTAAAAAGATGAGAGAGGCCTGTAATTTTCATCATAGGTACACGTCAACTATGACAGACAAATTGAGAATTTTTTTTCCAGAAAATCACATTGTAGGATTTTTAATGAATTTATTTGCAAATTATGGTGGAAAATAAGTATTTGGTCACCTACAAACAAGCAAGATTTCTGGCTCTCACAGACCTGTAACTTCTTCCTTAAGAGGCTCCTCTGTCCTCCACTCGTTACCTGTATTAATGGCACCTGTTTGAACTTGTTATCAGTATAAAAGACACCTGTCCACAACCTCAAACAGTCACACTCCAAACTCCACTCTGGCCAAGACCAAAGAGCTGTCAAAGGACACCAGAAACAAAATTGTAGACCTGCACCAGGCTGGGAAGACTGAATCTGCAATAGGTAAGCAGCTTGGTTTGAAAAAATCAACTGTGGGAGCAATTATTAGGAAATGGAAGACATACAAGACCACTGATAATCTCCCTCGATCTGGGGCTCCACGCAAGATCTCACCCCGTGGGGTCAAAATGATCACAAGAACGGTGAGCAAAAATCCCTGAACCACACGGGGGGACCTAGTGAATGACCTGCAGAGAGCTGGGACCAAAGTAACAAAGCCTACCATCAGTAACACACTACGCCACCAGGGACTCAAATCCTGCAGTGCAGGCGTGTCCCCCTGCTTAAGCCAGTACATGTCCAGGCCCATCTGAAGTTTGCTAGAGTGCATTTGGATGATTGGGAGAATGTCATATGGTCAGATGAAACCAAAATAAAACTTTTTGGTAAAAACTCAACTCGTTGTGTTTGGAGGACAAAGAATGCTGAGTTGCATCCAAAGAAAGAACACCATACCTACTGTGAAGCATGGGGGTGGAAACATCATGCTTTGGGGCAGTTTTTCTGCAATGGGACCAGGACGACTGATCCGTGTAAAGGAAAGAATGAATGGGGCATGTATCGTGAGATTTGGAGGAATGGGCCAAAATACCAGCAACAGTGTGTGAAAACCTTGTGAAGACTTACAGAAAACGTTTGACCTGTGTCATTGCCAACAAAGGGCCTCTCTCATCTTTTTAAGTGGGAGAACTTGCACAATTGGTTGCTGACTAAATACTTTTTTCCCCCACTGTAGATACTTTTGTACCTGTTTCCTCCAGCATCTTCACAAGGTCCTTTGCTGTTGTTCTGGGATTGTTTTGCACTTTTTGCACCAAAGTACGTTCATCTCTAGGAGACAGAACGCGTCTCCTTCCTGAGCGGTATGACGGCTGTGTGGTCCCATGGTGTTTATACTTGTGTACTATTGTTTGTACAGATGAACGTGGTACCTTCAGGCATTTGGAAATTGCTCCCAAGGATGAACCAGACTTGTGGAGGTCTACAAAAAAAATTCTGAGGTCTTGGCTGATTTCTTTTGATTTTCCCATGATGTCAAGCAAAGAGGCACTGAGGGTAGGCCTTGAAATACATTCACAGGTACACCTCCAATTGACTCCAATGATGTCAATTAGCCTATCAGAAGCTTCTAAAGCCATGACATCATTTTCTGGAAATTTCCAAGCTGTTTAAAGGCACAGTCAACTTAGTGTATGTAATCTTCTGACCCACTGGAATTGTGATACAGTGAATTATAAGTGAAATAATCTGTCTGTAAAAAATTGCTGGAAAAAGTACTTGTGTCATGCACAAGGTAGATGTCCTAACCGACTTGCCAAAACTATAGTTTGTTAACAAGACATTTGTGGAGTGGTTGAAAAACAAGTTTTAATGACTCCAACCTAAGTGTATGTAAACTTCCGACTTCAACTGTACCTATACTGACACACACACAAATATGCAATGCAGCCTCTCTCTCTCTCTCTCTCTCTCTCTCTCTCTCTCTCTCTCTCTCTCTCTCTCTCTCTCTCTCACACACACACACACACCCTATAAAGATTTGGCATGTGTCCTCAGATCCTCAAAAAGTTATACCGCTGCTGCATTTAGTGCATCCTGACTGATTGCATCACTGCTTGGTATAGCAACTGTTGGCATCCGACCACAAGGCGCTACAGAGGGTAGTGCGTACAGCCCAGTACATCACTGGGGCCGAGCTCCCTGCTATCCAGGACCTCTATACCAGGCGATGTCAGAGGAAGGCCCTAAAAATGGTCAAAGACTCCATCCACCCAAGTCATAGACTGTTCTCTCTGCTACCGCATGGCAAGCGGTACCGATACACCAAGTCTTGAACCAAGAGGACCGTGAACACCTTCTACCCCCAAGCCATAATACTGCTAAATAGTTAGTTAAATAGTTAACCAAATAGCTACCCGGACTATCTGCATTGACCCTTTTTCACAAACTCTTTTGACTCATCACATACGCTGCTGCTACTGTTTATTGTCTATCCTTCTGCCTAGTCACTTGATCCCTACCTATATGTACATATCAACCTCAATTACCTCGTACCACTGCACATCGACTCGGTACTGGTACCCTGTGTATATAGCCAAGTTATCGTTACTCATTATGCATTTATTCCTCCTGTTATTATTTTTATATTTTTCTCTCTGCATTGTTGGGAAGGCCCCTTAAGTAAGCATTTCACTGTTAGTCTACCCCTGTTGTTTACCAAGCATATGAGCCCTGGGCGCTGGGGCTTGCGTGTCATCAGTCTGGGAGCAGCCCCCTCCTCTCTCCCCCTGAACCCCTTACATAACCCAGCCAGGCTCTGAGCCTAACGTTACCACACAGCAGATAACCCAGCCAGGCTCTGAGCCTAACGTTACCACACAGCAGATAACCCAGCCAGGCTCTGAGCCTAACGTTACCACACAGCAGATAACCCAGCCAGGCTCTGAGCCTAACGTTACCACACAGCAGATAACCCAGCCAGGCTCTGAGCCTAACGTTACCACACAGCAGATAACCCAGCCAGGCTCTGAGCCTAACGTTACCACACAGCAGATAACCCAGCCAGGCTCTGAGACCAGGGGAGTGAATGCAACACTACAGCAGCCAGGAGAGATATGCATTTGTGTGTGTGTGCGTGCGTGTGTGTGTGTGTGTGTGTGTGTGTGTGTGTGTGTGTGTGTGTGTGTGTGTGTGTGTGTGTGTGTGTGTGTGTGTGTGTGTGTGTGTTGGTAGTAGGAGCATCCCATCTGAGTGTCCTCCCGTTCCCTAAGCCAGAGCATTCCCTCTACTGCCTTTGTTCTGTAAACCAAAACAACTATACAGTCTTGGTCAAAAGTTTTGAGAATGACACAAGTATTGGTCTTCACAAAGTTCGCTGCTTCAGTGTTATGAGATATTTTTGTCAGATGTTACTATGTAATACTGAAGTATAATTACAAGCATTCCATAAGTGTCAAAGGCTTTTATTGACAATTACATTAAGTTTATTCAAAGAGACAATATTTGCAGTGTTGACCCTTCTTTTTCAAGACCTCTGCAATCCGGCATGGCATGCTGTCAATTAACTTCTGGGCCACATCCTGACTGATGGCAACCCATTCTTGCATAATCAATGCTTGGAGTTTGTCCGAATTTGTGGGTTTTTGTTTGTCCACCCGCCTCTTCAGGATCGACCACAAGTTCTCAATGGGATTAAGGTCTGGGGAGTTTCCTGGCCATTGACCCAAAATGTCGATGTTTTGTTCCCCGAGCCACTTAGTTATCACTTTTGCCTTATGGCAAGGTGCTCCATCATGCTGGAAAAGGCATTGGTCGTCACCAAACTGTTCTTGGATGGTTGGGAGAAGTTGCTCTCGGAGGATGTGTTGGGACCATTCTTTATTCATGGCTGTGTTCTTAGGCAAAATTGTGAGTGAGCCCACTCCCTTGGCTGAGAAGCAACCCCACACATGAATGGTCTCAGGATGCTTTACTGTTGGCATGACACAGGATTGATGGTAGTGCTCACCTTGTCTTCTCCGGACAAGGTGTTTTCCGGATGCCCCAAACAATCGGAAAGGGGATTCATCAGAGAAAATGACTTTACCCCAGTCCTCAGCAGTCCAATCCTTGTACCTTTTGCAGAATATCAGTCTGTCCCTGATGTTTTTCCTGGAGTGAAGTGGCTTCTTTGCTGCCCTTCTTGACACCAGGCCATCCTCCAAAAGTATTCGCCTCACTGTGCGTGCAGATGCACTCACACCTGCCTGCTGCCATTCCTGAGCAAGCTCTGCACTGGTGGTGCCCCGATCCCGCAGCTGAATCAACTTTAGGAGACAGTCCTGGCGCTTGCTGATCTTTCTTGGGAGCCCTGACGCCTTCTTCACAACAATTGAATCTCTCTCCTTGAAGTTCTTGATGATCCGATAAATGGTTGATTTAGGTGCAATCTTACTAGCAGCAATATCCTTGCCTGTGAAGCCCTTTTTGTGCAAAGCAATGATGACGGCACGTGTTTCCTTGCAGGTAACCATGGTTAACAGAGGAAGAACAATGATTTCAAGCACCACCCTCCTTTTAAAGCTTCCAGTCTGTTATTCTAACTCAATCAGCATGACAGAGTGATCTCCAGCCTTCTCCTCGTCAACACTCTTACCTGTGTTAACGAGAGAATCACTGACATGATGGCAGCTGGTCCTTTTGTGGCAGGGATGAAATGCAGTGGAAATGTTTTTTGGGGATTAAGTTAATTTTCATGTCAAAGAGGGACTTTGCAATTAATAGCAATTCATCTGATCACTCTTCGTGACATTCTGGAGTATATGCAAATTGCCATCATCAGAACTGAGGCAGCAGACTTTGTGAAAATTAGTATTTGTGTCATTCTCAAAACTTTTGACTACGAACTTTTGACCACGACTGTACACTATTATATCTATGGATTAGTCAACAGGGATAGTATACTTCCAGGTCCTGCATCCCCTATTAATTACTACCAGGTCCTGCATCCCCTATTAATTACTACCAGGTCCTCCCTCCCCTATTAATTACTTCCAGGTCCTGCATCCCCTATTCATTACTTCCAGGTCCTGCATCCCCTATTAATTACTACCAGGTCCTGCATCCCCTATTCATTACTTCCAGGTCCTGCATCCCCTATTCATTACTTCCAGGTCCTGCATCCCCTATTAATTACTACCAGGTCCTGCATCCCCTATTAATTACTACCAGGTCCTGCCTCCCCTATTCATTACTTCCAGGTCCTCCCTCCCCTATTAATTACTTCCAGGTCCTGCATCCCCTATTCATTACTACCAGGTCCTGCATCCCCTATTAATTACTACCAGGTCCTGCATCCCCTATTCATTACTACCAGGTCCTGCATCCCCTATTAATTACTACCAGGTCCTGCATCCCCTATTAATTACTACCAGGTCCTGCATCCCCTATTAATTACTACCAGGTCCTGCATCCCCTATTCATTACTACCAGGTCCTGCATCCCCTATTAATTACTACCAGGTCCTGCCTCCCCTATTAATTACTACCAGGTCCTGCATCCCCTATTAATTACTACCAGGTCCTGCATCCCCTATTAATTACTACCAGCTCCTGCCTCCCCTATTCATTACTACCAGGTCCTGCTTCCCCTATTCATTAAGTCCAGGTCCTGCATCCCCTATTAATTAAATCCAGGTCCTGTGTCCCCGATGCAGTCGTTTCCCCCCTTCTTCTGCCCGCTGTCCTGCTTCATTTAAATGCTAAGAGTGTCTCTCTCTCTTTCACTTCTCGCTTTCTCCTGCTAAATATGTTAGTCTCTCTCTTTTGCCTTCATTCTCCCTTTCTCTGCTTCTAAATCACTCCCTCTTTTCCTTTCATCCTTTCATCCACTCTCTCTCTCTCTCTCTCTCTCTCTCTCTCTCTCTCTCTCTCTGTCTCTGTCTCTCTCGCTCTGTCTCTCTGTCTCTGTCTCTGTCTCTCTCTCTCTGTCTCTGTCTCTGTCTCTGTCTCTCTCGCTCTGTCTCTCTGTCTCTGTCTCTGTCTCTGTCTCTGTCTCTGTCTCTCTCTCTCTCTCTCTTTCTGTCTCTGTCTCTCTGTCTCTGTCTCTGTCTCTCTCTCTCTGTGTGTCTCTGTCTCTGTCTCTATCTCTGTCTCTCTCTCTCTCTCTCTCTCTCTCTCTCTCTCTCTCTCTCTCTCTCTCTCTCTCTCTCTCTCTCTCTCTCTCTCTCTCTCTCTCTCTTTCTCTCTCTCTCTCTCTCTGTCTGTCTCTGTCTCTGTCTCTGTAAACATGAAGCCAATCAGAAGACATGATTAAGCAATTACTATAATGCATAAATATCAGTAGTAGCAGTAGCAGTACGTCTCCTGAGTGGCGCAGTGGTCTAAGGCAGTGCTAACTGTGCCACTAGAGATCCTGGTTCGAATCCAGGCTCTGTCGCAGCCGGCCGCGACCGGGAGACTCATGGGCGGCGCACAATTGGCCCAGCGTCGTCCAGGGTAGGGGAGGGAATGGCCGGCAGGGATGTAGCTCAGTTGATAGAGCATGGCGTTTGCAACGCCAGGGTTGTGGGTTCGATTCCCACAGGGGGCCAGTATAAAAAAAAAAAATGTATTCACTAACTGTAAGTCGCTCTGGATAAGAGCGTCTGCTAAATGACGTAAATGTAAATGTAATATCTATCGAACTCTCAGATCTACGGGTTTGCCTAAGTAGGGGATAGGGGTCGAACCGGAGTTCAGCACGTGTTTGCTAATAAGTCCTGGTAATGCAATCAGAGGAGAGCCTGCTCCAGTAGACCGATGTATACTCTACAATACAGTGAACGAACTCGCCCTTCTGTGGCATTGAGAAGTCTAGTGCCTTTATGTAATGATGGCTATAGTCACTCTCTCAGGGCAAGTTCAAACCACTTCCCGTTAAGCTAATTTCAGCACGACTTCAGCAAGGTCATTCAAAGGCTGCCAGTTTTAGTTTCATTTGGAAGATACAATCAGAACTCCACTCTGTGTCGTCTGAAGGTACTGTAGATAATTTTGTCCCTTTTGAGGCTAGTGATGGTGGTCATCAAAGCTTCCGGTTCGGAAGACAGGCTCAAAGACACAAAAATGCCCTCGGCTCCCAATCCCTTAGACTCGTCTTGTCGGAAACACTGTGGAATCGACAGCTTAGCTTGTTAGGGACATGCGGATTTGTGATTATTCCGGCCTCTCCATGTACCGCTTTGGAGAGAATTCCCAGCTTGTCCCATGGTTAAGCTCCCTGCCGAGCGGCGTTGTGTTGTGTCTCCTCCAGACTCAGCAGATGGTACGTCCGTGTAATCAGCGGTTTTAGTGGCTTGTTTATAGGCCAGGGGACATGTTGGTACGGTGGCGTCTCGGGATGCCAGGGCAATCTGAGAATCATTCAATAGGACAAGCCCTCTGGAAAGGATATTAGCTGAACCTCCTAAAACTGGGACAAAAAAACATTCTGTACCTGTGGCAATAGAGCCTCTTGTTGGATAGTGAAACTACATGCCAGTACACTCACATTAAGTACCATGCTCTACACATTTTTTAAATGTTGTGTTTTCTCAAATTAAAAACCATAGCTTATGTGAGTGAACATGAAACCCATGTATGACTTCTCTTCAAGCAGATTGATAACAGATGCTTTGCAGCGCCATGTTTCTAATAAGGCACTTTCTAGCTACCACCTTACTTCTAGTGGACTTGAAAATATACAGGACCCCCGTCGACACTAGCTACTTGCTAGACAGATCAGACTCTCACCAAGTAACCCACTTAACTAGGAATCCTACTCTAGCATTTCTAACACCAGCTCTCTGGGAAGGCTTTGGTTTCTGAGCTAACGTTACTGGACTGCAGTCTGTAGGCCTATAACATGAATGTCATTGCTCCAACCATGTGTTATCCCCATCAATCCATGGATAGGACAGCCCTATCCATTTAAGAGATCCCAAGTCCTTTGGGGCTGATAATATCAACCGAACGTCAATCACCAGTGGATAGGACAGCCCTATCCATTTAAGAGATCCCAAGTCCTTTGGTATTACACTTTGCTATCCTCTTATAAACAAAGAATGAATTCAGTCCTGAAGTCTGTGGCTAAATTCTCCTTTGGATTCCTGTTAGCTGTCCCAGTGGGTAGTGATCCCTGTTAGCTGTTCCAGTGGGTAGAGATCCCTGTTAGCTGTCCCAGTGGGTAGTGATCCCTGTTAGCTGTCCCAGTGGGTAGAGAACACTGTTAGCTGTTCCAGTGGGTAGAGAACCCTGTTAGCTGTCCCAGTGGGTAGAGAACCCTGTTAGCTGTCCCAGTGGGTAGAGAACCCTGTTAGCTGTCCCAGTGGGTAGAGATCCCTGTTAGCTGTCCCAGTGGGTAGAGAACCCTGTTAGCTGTCCCAGTGGGTAGAGAACCCTGTTAGCTGTCCCAGTGGGTAGAGAACCCTGTTAGCTGTCCCAGTGGGTAGAGAACCCTGTTAGCTGTCCCAGTGGGTAGAGATCCCTGTTAGCTGTCCCAGTGGGTAGAACCCTGTTAGCTGTCCCAGTGGGTAGAGAACCCTGTTAGCTGTCCCAGTGGGTAGAGATCCCTGTTAGCTGTCCCAGTGGGTAGAGATCCCTGTTAGCTGTCCCAGTGGGTAGAGAACCCTGTTAGCTGTCCCAGTGGGTAGAGATCCCTGTTAGCTGTCCCAGTGGGTAGAGAACCCTGTTAGCTTGCAGGCACTCTTTTTCTGGCTGCTGAATCATGACGTTGTTGATGTCACTTGGTATTGTGACACCCGGGGGAGTCATGTGACCGATGTGTCATTGGGAGGCGAAGCGATTAAACAGGGTGACACAGAAAACTTGTCACTACTGTCATCTCTGGCAGCTGATCAAAACAAACCAACAGGATGAAGCCTAGCGTATAGCTACAGCAATACACAGAAATGAAACAGGAAAGTTTTTTTTTGCTGAAACCGAAGAGGGAACGATTACACAGTGAAGAGGAGCTCAGCCACAAGGCTGCTGCACTTGTCAGCGTCGCTGTCGCCCCATGGACCAATCAAAATATGGTATTTGGAATCTGGAAGTCTTTGTTGTTGTCACTGTTCTCTCAGTAAATAATGTATTTGTTGACCACGGAACCAAATAGGAAGCCATTGCAAACCAAGAGATTCAACTCAAGTTTTATGCACACGATAATTCTTATCCTGATTTACATCAGACTCAGACAAGAGATTAGGCAACTTCCATCACCCAGACAGACGGGATTAAAGCCCTCATCTCATACTAATGCTGTGTTCATGCTTGATTTGCATTAGTAACTCTTAATTTCAACCCACCAAGACACATCTTCTAAATGCAGTCATGAATATGAAATACGACACTTCCTAAAAGCCATAGCAGCCAATAATAATTAAGTGACAAATGATTAGACCATCGCGCTGACATGCAAGAAAAATAATGTTTATGTTTGTTTGGGTGTTCTTTGCAATACTGCTGACGGTATTTGTTGTCTGCTGATGGTATTTGTTGTCTGCTGATGGTATTTGTTGTCTGCTGATGGTATTTGTTGTCTGCTGATGGTATTTGTTGTCTGCTGATGGTATTTGTTGTCTGCTGATGGTATTTGATGTCTGCTGATGGTGTTTTGTCTGCTGATGGTATTTGTTGTCTGCTGATGGTATTTGTTGTCTGCTGATGGTATTTGTTGTCTGCTGACGGTATTTGTTGTCTGCTGACAGTATTTGTTGTCTGCTGATGGTATTTGTTGTCTGCAGATGGTATTTGTTGTCTGCAGATGGTATTTGTTGTCTGCAGATGGTATTTGTTGTCTGCTGATGGTATTTGTTGTCTGCTGATGGTATTTGTTATGTCTACTTGTGGTAGCATCACAGTCTTGTCGATTACAAAGGGCTGAAGTAGAGTAAACCCATGTTTCTTCATATGAGATGGTCTCTTAATAAAAGCTGCATATTGAACCATCTCTCTGGTGATTCATAAGGAACCATCTCTCTGGTGATTGATAATGAACCATCTCTCTGGTGATTCATAAAGAACAATCTCTCTGATGATTCCCTGAACCACACACTGCACTGGCCCAAATGGCTCCTCCTTAAATATGATGCCCATCATACTTCAATAATACACTTGCTAACGACATTGGCTCCGCTGATTCATGTCACCCTATCAGCTGTCATAATGATACAGTGTAAAGAGTTATAGAAATAGTAGAAAGAGTAACAATGAAGGGCTTGAGTATTGAGTCCCTCAAAGGTTTCCCCAGGTGACAGTCAGTAAGTGCTCTATCTCCCTCTCTTAATAACATTCCCATACAGCTGTATCGGGTGATTCACTCAGCCTCAAACTACCTCCTAAAAGGTTCCAGCTTTGCCCACATACATCAGATAAAGCACTTAAACAATTACTGTCTTATCTGCTCTCCTCAGAGAGAGGGAGCCTTACTTCATTGTGACCCGATTAGAAATACAGCAAGGTTGTGCAGACTGGTGTTTATCCAGACAGACGGCGGTGTCCGCAGGTAACATTAACATTTGCCCACGCCTCCCTTCCTCTCACAGGAAGACGGCTACTAGTTATTACATACACCTCTCTCTCTTTCTGTCCTCTGGGTTCTCTCTCTCTCTCTCTCTCTCTCTCTCTCTCTCTCTCTCTCTCTCTCTCTCTCTCTCTCTCTCTCTCTCTCTGTCTCTCTCTCTGTCTGTCTGTCTCTCGCTCTGTCTCTCTCTCTCTCTCTCTCTCTCTCTCTCTCTCTCTCTCTCTCTCTCTCTCTCTCTCTCTCTCTCTCTCTCTCTCTCTGCTCTCGCTCTGTCTCTCTCTCTCTCTCTCTCTCTCTCTCTCTCTCTCTCTCTGTCTGTCTCTCTCTCTCTCTCTCTCTCTGTCTGTCTCTCTCTCTCTCTCTCTCTCTCTGTCTGTCTGTCTGTCTGTCTGTCTGTATGTCAAATCAAATCAAATCAAATTGCATTTGCCACATGCACCGAATACAACAGGTGTAGACATTACAGTGAAATGCTTACTTACAAGCCCTTAACCAACATTTTTTTTTTTTAAGTGTTATTTTAAAAAGATAAAAGCAAATAACTAAAGAGCAGCAGTAAAATATAATAACAGTAGGGAGGCTATATACAGGGGGGTACCGGTGCAGAGTCAATGTGCGGGGGCACCAGCTAGTCGAGGTAATTGAGGTAATATGTACATGTGGGTAGAGTTAAAGTGACCATGCATAAATAATAAACAGAGTAGCAGCAGCGTAAAAGAGGGGGGTGGGGGTGGGGGGGCAGTGCAAATAGTCTGGGTAGCAATGATTAGCTGTTCAGGAGTCTTATGGCTTGGGGGTAGAAGCTGTCGAGAAGCCTTTTGGACCTAGACTTGGCGCTCCGGTACCACTTGCCGTGCGGTAGCAGAGAGAACAGTCTATGACTAGGGTAGCTGGAGTCTTTGACAATTTTGAGGGCCTTCCTCTGACACCGCCTGGTATAGAGGTCCTGGATGGTAGGAAGCTTGGCCCCAGTGATGTACTGGGCTGTACGCACTACCTTCTGTTGTGCCTTGCGGTCGGAGGCCGAGCAGTTGCCATACCAGGCGATGATGCAACCAGTCAGGATGCTCTCGATGGTGCAGCTGTATAACTTCTTACTCTACTTTTGCTTTTTTTTCGGTGATCGGGCATGCTCAGTCCTCTTTTTTTTCCTGTAGTCCACAATCATCTCCTTTGTCTTGATCACGTTGAGGGAGAGGTTGTTATCCTGGCACCACATGGCCAGGTCTTGGACCTCCTCCCTATAGGCTGTCTCATCGTTGTCGGTGATCAGGCCTACCACTGTTGTGTCGTCAGCAAACTTAATGATGGTGTTGGAGTCGTGCCTGGCCATGCAGTCATGGGTGAACAGAGAGTACAGGAGGGGACTGAGCACGCACCCCTGAGGGGCACCCGTGTTGAGGATCAGCGTGGCAGATGTGTTGTTACCTACCCTTACCACCTGGGGGCGGCCCGTCAGGAAGTCCAGGATCCAGTTGCAGAGGGAGGTGTTTAGTCCCAGGATCCTTAGCTTAGTGATGAGCTTTGAGGGCACTATGGTGTTGAACGCTGAGCTGTAGTCAATGAACAGCATTCTCACGTAGGTGTTCCTATTGTCCAGGTGGGAAAGGGCAGTGTGGAGTGCAATAGAGATTGCATAATCTGTGGATCTGTTGGGGCGGTATGCAAATTGGAGTGGGTCTAGGGTTTCTGGGATAATGGTGTTGATGTGAGCCATGACCAGCCTTTCAAAGCACTTCATGGCTACAGACGTGAGTGCTACGGGTCGGTAGTCATTTAGGCAGGTTATCTTAGTGTCCTTGGCCACAGGGACTATGGTGGTCTGCTTGAAACATGTTGGTATTACAGACTCAGTCAGGGACATGTTGAAAATGTCAGTGAAGACACTTGCCATTTGGTCAGCACATGCTTGGAGTACACATCCTGGTAATCCGTCTGGCCCTGCGGCCTTGTGAATGTTGACCTCCTTAAAAGTCTTACTCACATCGGCTACGGAAAGCGTGATCACATAGTCATCCGGAAACAGCTGGTGCTCTCATGCATGCTTCAGTGTTGCTTGCCTCGAAGCGAGCATAGACATGATTTAGCTCCTCTGGTAGGCTTGTGTCACTGGGCAGCTCGCGGCTGTGCTTCCTTTTGTAGTCTGTAATAGTTTTCAAGACCTGCCACATCCGACGAGTGTCAGAGCCGGTGTAGTATGATTCAGTCTGTCTCTGTCTCTCGCTCTCTGTCTCTCGCTCTCTGTCTCTCTCTGCCTACATAGACATTAAGGAACCACAGGAATTAAATACTGTTACTGTTAAGTCATCATTTGTTTCTCAGACACAGACACACACACACACACATTAATGACTTGCTTTATTTGAATCCCTCACGTCTCTTTAGTTTTCCCTCTCGTAGACATGTGTATTACTCACTTTCTTTCACAGACACACAGACACACAGACACACAGACACACAGACACACAGACACACCAACACACACATAGTTTTCCTCTTCTAGGTCTACTCCCTTTACCTTGCTGCCATACAATGGGTTCTTTAGAAATGCCTGTCTACGGTCCGTCTCTATTGTTCCATGTCCTAACACTGCCTCTCGTCACGTCTCTACTCAAAGGCAGACAGACAGATTGGCATGCTTGGCGGGAGGATGTGTCTTGTTGAGCGCTTGTTGACTGTTTTGTTGACAGCCCACTGGGATGTTATCCTTTCTACCCTCCAGTCATGAACTTCAGAACGTTCAAATCTCATTACTGTTTATTGGTGTCCTTCAGTACAACAACAAAAAACACAGTCCTCCAGACATCGTAATTTTTGTGTTTCGCCTGCAGTACCCATGAAATATCCTGTCATTAGTGAATAACAGATTGAAAGTAATACAATACTAAAATCCCATTTCCCCTCTCTTTTCTCTTCTCTCTCCATCTCCCTCTCTTTAGACCATGCTGACTGCAATCTCGATGAGTGCCATCGCTACCAATGGAGTAGTCCCAGGTGGGTGAGCATGCTAATGGGACTACTACTTCTACTAAAGAGCTTGTTTTGGGCTCAAAATGCATATTCAGTGTTTTAGCCCTAGCAACGCTATAATATTAGTCACGTCCAGACTCCTGTTTCCCCACATGAAACTTATACAGCTGTATTTATATGATTAGAGATGGTATCTAATAATCACGTCTCATCCTGGCTAACTCGCCCCTTGATTAGCTGAGAGCAGAGGTGAGAGGAAATTACAGGCTTGGAGTAAAAATGTAGCCACCATTTTGTGGTGTAAATCTGGGTCATGTTCATAAGGCACCAAATGTAGAAAATGGGCTGAAATAGGGAGGGACTGCCTGGACCTGTCCAATAAGAAACGCTCATTTTCATTTCCCAAAGTCAGAGACCATGCTTTGATTGGAGAATAGCGGGGTTTGGGTCATTTACATTTAATATGACAAAGTACAGTATGTCATTGAAAGATTGTGTGTATTTATTTGTTGTCTGTAGCTGGAGGCTCCTACTACATGATCTCCCGTTCTCTGGGGCCTGAGTTTGGGGGCGCCGTGGGCATTTGTTTCTACCTGGGAACAACGTTTGCTGGGGCCATGTACATCCTCGGGTCCATCGAACTCTTACTGGTAAGAACCTGGGCTTGAAATACTTATCTTTCTCTCTATCCATCCATCTCTCTCTCTCTCTCTCTCTCTCTGTCTCTGTCTCTCTCTGTGTCTCTCTCTGTGTCTCTCTCTCTGTCTCTCTCTCTCTCTCTCTGTCTCTCTCTCTGTCTCTCTCTCTGTCTCTCTCTCTCTCTGTCTCTCTCTCTCTCTCTCTCTCTCTCTCTCTCTCTCTCTCTCTCTCTCTCTGTCTCTCTCCCGCTGATTTTGTGTGTGCGTGCATCTGTCTGTTTGTCTTTCCTTTCATCTCTCTTTCTGTCTGCCCATCTCTCTCTCTCTCTCTTTCGCTCTCTTTCTCTGGTTCAGTCCCGTCTGTGCATGTCATCCTGTCCCTCTTAATTTGTCTGTCTTTCTTTCTCTTTATCCTGCTTTGATGCTATTTTCTCCCTCTCCAACTGTCCACAATGAATTCTAATAAATATAAAGATCTTTCATCTTTGTCTGTCCCCCTCCCTCTCTTTTCCCACACTCATTCTTCCTCTCCCTGTCGCTCCTCTCTCTTGGATTAAGAGCTGAGTAATTATGTAAATTCTGCATTAGGGTGAGATAAAGCCATTGGCAGAATAATGAGACCATTCGTTGAAACTGCCATCACTTTGGTCCAGTGTTATCAACACACTAGGGGTGCATCTCAATTGTATTTCCTTGATTCCTCGCCTCCTCTTTCCTTGTCTTCTTCTCAATATGCATTGGAGGTCTGAGGTTTCTCCACTCAGACCTTCTCCTCCCTCACATTTTGACAAGGAGGTGAGGCGAGAGGACGCAACGACCTCACTATCACCAAAAGCGACAACGGTGACACATCAAAGGATGTGAGTGTGACATGCTCGTGATGCTGAAAAGACAGTGAACATTATACCTCCATGTAGGAGAGCACACCTTTTGTAAAACACAAAGACAACAGACACACACAGCATGATGTTAAAGAGTAAGCAGCCTGTTCACGCAGACATAATAAGCCAGTAGGTCCCAATCATAAGAATACCAAAACACAACCATTAGGTTTAGCATTTCCAAATCTAAATGTACAACTATTACTTTCCATGGCAAACATCTGTATCACGTTCAGCACACAAAGTAACCAGTGATCTAAAGTTTAAAATGCAACAATGTTTCACACTCATAACGCAATATTTTCAGAGATAGCTAGCTAACAACAGCAAGCGAGCTGCAATAAATAAATAAAAAGAACAGTTCCACTCACATGATTATGATCATTTGAAACTTAACTTCTTGTTGAAAGTTAATCTTGAAAAGGGAGAAGTTAACAAATTAGCAACAACATCCTCTTTGACAACAACTGCTGCTGCTGCAGCTCCCGCACTCTTGCCTACAACAAAATCTAGCTAGATAGGCCGTGGGAAAACTACTGCTCACTATTGCACAGTGACCTGTCGGCCTTCGAGAAGGTGGAAGTTTCGATACGTTTTTGTAAAAACAGTAGAACCCATTACAAGTCAAAATGTGATTGGTTGATTCCACTGTCACTCCAGAATTCTGCCCTTAAGGTGTCTGCATACATAGGTTTGGTTTGCTCATAGCAGAACTCGGCTAGGCGAAGTGAACGTCTGTGCCTCGCATACTCCCTTAAAAGACTTTCGCTTGAAAAATGAGAAAAAAACAGCAATATTAATGTTTGTCCCTCTTGAGATGCCGTATCAACAACATAGCCAGCATACACTTCCTCAAAATAGTCAGAATTAATCTAAGATAAATCAAGAAATCTGTAATTCATTTGGATGTTTTTACAAAGGCGGTCTTAGTCGCGCAATTTTACATCTAACTAAGATGTTTGGTGCAGTATTTCTCGTTGAATGACAACAAACACTTCATTGAAGAATCCCTTCCATAGTTCTCAATCACTGACCGAACTCCGACGAAGGCGAAGACTTGGCGAACTTCACAGAATCTTGTCATAATATATGCACAAACTGTTTCGACTGGGAAGCATGCGACAGGCTTAATACAGTTGAATGGCAGATGCCTTCTATCAAGCTTCTGAGGGCCTAGCCAATGGTGAGCTACACTCTTAGAAAAAGGGTTCCAAAAGGGTTCTTAGGATCCATGTAGAACCCTCTGTGGAAAGGGTTTTACATGGACCCCTAACGGGTTCTACCTGGAACCAAAAGGGTTCTACCTGAAACCAAAAAGGGTTCTTCAAAGGGTTCTCCTATGGGGACAGCTGAAGAACCCTTTTAGGTTCTAGATAGCATATTTCTTCTAAGAGTTTAGCTAGCTAGATTTATCTCCCCGTAGACCACCAAAGAAAAATCCTGAATGGATTACATTTTTTATTCTCAGTTTTAACCGTTTCCTTTCTAACACAAACTGAAGAGATTAAATCAGAATATCATTGATAATAATAATATAATCAGAATATCATTGAAAATATGAAATAGAATTAAAACGAAATGTTTATTTAAAAAATACAACAATTCTTTTATAAATCCTAGAAGGCCTTGAAGGTTCCCCACTGACGGTTCCACACTGCACCCCCACTTGTTGTGGCTTTTTATTCTGTTCCATTTGTCTTAAATTGATTGGCTTGAAAGTATGGAAGAGGAAGAACACTTTATTAAAGATGTGCTTGTGAAAGTATTCACCCCCCTTGGCATTTTTCCTATTTTGTTGCCTTACAACCTGGAATTAAAATGGATTTTGGGGGGGTATGTATCATTTGATTTACACAACATGCCTACCACTTTGAAGATGCAAAATATATTTTTGGGTGAAACAAACAAGAAATAAGACAAAAAAACGGAAAACTTGAGCGTGCATAACTATTCACCCCCCAAAGTCAATACTTTGTAGAGCCACCTTTTGCAGCAATTACAGCTGCAAGTCTCTTGGGGTATGTCTCTATAAGCTTGGCACATCTAGCCACTGGGATTTTTTGCCCATTCTTCAAGGCAAAACTGCTCCAGCTCCTTCAAGTTGGATGGGTTCCGCTGTATTAGGATGGCATATCTGACAAAATGTACTATATTTTTTAATAGCAGACGCTATAAAATGGCATCTAAATGTGGGAAAGGGGGATACCTAGTCAGTTGCACAACTGAATGCATTCAACCGAAATGTGTCTTCCGCATTTAACCCAACCCCTCTGAATCAGATAATGATAATGATGGGGCAATTACAGGTTTTATGATTTCATTAACGGCGAAGCTATTTTTACATTGACCCGTGATAAGATATAATGGTAATTCATTTAGAACATGAATCCCATGCTTGAGTTGTTCAATTAATTGCGTTAGGCTACTTCAACCCTCTATTTGAAAGGATTTAATGGGAGCGTCAGATTCTGTGTTTCTACAGTTGATCTAGTTCTCTCTCTCCCCCCCCCCTACCCTCCCTCACAGATCTACATCCTCCCCCAGGCAGCCATTTTTAAGATGGAGGGTCTGGAGGGGGCCGAGGCGGAGGCGGCCATGCTGAACAACATGCGTGTGTACGGCACCATTGTGCTCAGTTTCATGGCCACGGTGGTGTTTGTGGGGGTCAAGTACGTCAACAAGTTGGCCCTGCTCTTCCTGGCCTGTGTCATTCTGTCCATTCTGGCTGTGTATGCCGGAGTCATCAAGACAGCAATCGAGCCGCCTGACTTCCCGTAAGGAACCCTACTGTTCAATTAACCTGGTTCCAAGTCTGTTTGTGCTGTCTTGCCAACTCCTACGGTCATTGTCACATGAGAATGACCATAAGAGTTGGATAGAAAGCACAGACAGATCTGGGACCAGGCTACTCTTCAATATTGGGGCTGATTTCGAACTTGAAGAATATGGGTGTGATGTGAATTATGTTTCATGTAAATCATTTATTGATCGATTTTTGGCCCATATGGAGGATTTGGGGTTTGAGACTGTATATGGCAGATACATTCATGCCATGCTAGAAATGTACACATTAAAATACATGTTCACCCATTTTAAGATTATTTGAAGTGCAGTATATTGAAAATAGAAATTACATTCACAGCACATAAGCAGATGGGTTAAATGGAACATATTCATCTTGTGTGACATTTTCAGTGTGGAAGACTCTACTGTTCAATATGGGGACTGATACCCACAGACTTGTGCTATCTCTCAAAGCCAATGCCTAGGCTTTAGCTCAGGTAGCTAACTCAGTCTAAAGTCATTTTTCAAGAGCGGACGGGCTTCGAATCCCGGGCCGTCACACTAATACATCTCCCCTACTGCGCAGAGTCTGTATGCTGGGTAATCGCCCGCTGATCTCCAAAGGGTTCGACGTGTGCGCCAAAACACTGGAGAGTGGCAACGGCACGGTCACCACCAAGCTGTGGAATGTCTTCTGCGACTCGCCCTTCCTCAACGCCACCTGCGACGAGTACTTTGTCAACAACAACGTGTCCTTCATCCAGGGCATCCCCGGGGTCATGAGCGGCATCCTCAAAGGTGAACAGAAACCAGCTACTGGTCCTCTGTGGCCCAGTTGGTATAGCAACACCAGGATCGTGGGTTTGATTTCCGCTATGGTCACCCGTATGTAAAATGTTTGCAAGCATGACCGAAGGTCGCTTTGAATAAAATGATTTGCTAAAATGCTAGTGTTATGTTACTATATTATTATAATAGCTATTATTTTGTGGCTATCTACTTTTTATTTCTAAACAGTTACACCTACAGCACAAATAACATGCATTGATCTGGTCCACCTACACTCAGGTCACTGTACCAACAGTACACATGCTTGCACACACACTTGCGGGAAACACCTGCGTGGACTTGCGGGAAGCATACTACAATTTCTTTATTCTGAATTTCTTTTAGCCCTCTTGGATCTCCAAGATCTTGTGCTCCTGGAACTTATGGTCAAGCGATTTTAAATGATATTGATGTATCTAATCTCTTTCTCGCTCTCTCTCATCACCCTCTCTCTCCCTCTCCTCCCTCTTTCTCTTTCCTTCTCACTCCCCTCTCTCCCATCCCCCCCTCACACAGAGAACCTATTTGGGAATTACCTGGAGAAGGGAGATCTGGTGGCTAAGAAGGGGATTGCGACCGTTGAGGGCCCTGATGACACGCTGACCAACTCCAACCGCTACGTCCTGGCCGACATCACCAGCTTCTTCACCCTGCTGGTTGGAATCTACTTCCCCTCCGTCACAGGTCAGCTGATAGGAAGCGGATGATGCAAAGAGGAAGAGACACAAGGCTGAATCTCAAAAGTAATTTCCCTCGATTCCTCGTATCCTCAAAGGGTGAATTCACCAAGGGTCAATCTCGAGGAGGAGAGAGGACGCAAGGAATCGAGGGAAAATACTTTTGAGATTCAGCGTTGTGTCTCTTCCTCTTTGCCTTTGTATTGTTTTGTGTGTTTGTTTTTTATCTAGGGGGGATATGGGAGATTTACATAAATTCATTGAAAGACTGAAAGATACAGTAAAAGGTTTATCTGATGTCAGGATTTCTTCAACACAACAAGCAGTTTGTTATTAGAAGGATAATGTTGCTGTGTTGTTCAGTTGTAGTAATTTGACAAAGGAGAGTTTGTTTGAAATCTACATTTACATGCTATTGTGTGAGTTTCTACGGTTACCATTTGATTATCTGAGTGTCCTCATTCATGGACCTCTCTGACTGTGTGTCTTGAAGGTCTCTGACTGAAACGTCGACACAGCAAATGTGCAGATGTAATATTGTGTGTGCAGGAGTTTTTCCAAAGTGACCTCTCTACTTGTGTGTCACAGGGATCATGGCCGGATCCAACCGGTCAGGAGATCTGCGCGATGCTCAGAAGTCCATCCCCATCGGCACTATCATGGCCATCACCACTACCTCAATAGTGTGTATCCATACACTGGTGCACTTCTGGACTCAGTGGGCTAGTGCACTCAACTTTTAACTGTGGCGCACATGTTATCTGTCAATCAGAGGAGGCTGGTGGGAGGAGCTATAGAAGGACGGGCTCATTGTAATGGCTGGAATGGAATCAATGGTATGGTACCAAACACATCAAACACATGGAAACAATGTGTTTGACTCTGTTCCATTGATTCCATTCCAGCAATTACAATGAGCCCGTCCTCCTATAGCTCCTCCCACCAGCCTCCACTGCTGTCAATAGTAAAATAACTATATTTTATACGAACACTTTTGTATTTTACTTTCCAACATAAATACATACAATTGAGGTTTAATTGAATGTAGCCTATGGCCTCAAGCTTGTTATGTTAAGAACGAAAAGCATGTTGCTCTTCCTCTTAATCTCAAGTGACCATTACAGGACAAAGCAATCAATCATGTATCACAATACATCAGACATAACCCAACAATAACCGCACTGTCGAACCATGTTCTTATGTAACTCTCAATGCAGCACTGTAAACTCGGTGTGCAGATATGAAACAGATACGTGAGGATATGTCCCTATGTGCTAGGTATGGTTTTGTGTCTGTCTGTCTGTTTTCCTTAACGTGCCCTTTTATAGACATGTCCGCTGTGATCCTGTTCGGTGCCTGTATCGAGGGAGTGGTCCTTAGGGACAAGTAAGTTATGGATATTAAGTTCAAAGTTCAAGCTTTTCCAGTGCTGAGGTACTTGGTGAGGGAGGCCATACCTGGGTCGTATTCAACTGAAAACGTTTTTAAACATTTCGCAACGGAAAACAAAAATTAGCACTTTTACTTGCAGTAGTAGACCAGGTAGTCCCTCCCTGTTTCAGTCAGTTTTCTTCCATTTGGTGTCTAATGAATAGGATCCTGGTAATTGGCTCTCCTCCTACCTTTCTTCATTTCTGATTGGCTGGGTGTCATGTCCATCTCCTTCAGGTTTGGGGAGGGCGTCAATGGCAACCTGGTCATTGGCACCTTGGCTTGGCCGTCCCCGTGGGTTATTGTCATTGGCTCCTTCTTCTCCACCTGTGGGGCGGGGCTTCAGAGCTTAACGGGTGCCCCGCGTCTCATGCAGGCCATCTCCAGGGATGGTGTCGTGCCCATCCTACGGGTCAGTCTGTCATTCTGTAAAAATTCTAGAATTTAGCACTGATCTGGGACCATTAGTTATGATCATTCTCACAACATTCTAGAATTTAGCACTGATCTGAGACCATTAGTTATGATAATTCTGTCAACATTCTAGAATTTAGCACTGATCTGGGACCTTTAGTTATGATAATTCTGTCAACATTCTAGCATTTAGCACTGATCTGGGACCATTAGTTATGTTGGTTTGTCAACACGTCTCATATCAGTCTCAGGTGACATTGATCACTATCACTTTTGGTGTCTGTGCACACTAATGTTAATGATCAGGTCTCAGGCAAGCATCAGGTCTCATGTGTGGTTCACCAAAACACCTCAGTAGTATCTACATACAACCTGCCTTGATATAATGGAATAACTACTGTAAGTTATAACTCTAGTCCATCTCGGTGTGTGATGTGTCCTGCCAGGTGTTTGGCCATGGGAAGGCCAACGGGGAGCCCACCTGGGCCTTGCTACTGACGGCCAGTATCTGTGAGATCGGGATCCTCATTGCCTCCCTGGACGCAGTGGCCCCCATCCTCTCCATGTGAGTGTCTATGAGCCAGATCAGGAGTTGTTCCCCACCTGGCCAGGAAAAACGTGTTTTTAGTCAAATACTATAACTACGTAGTTGGCCAGGTAAAACTCTGGGTCCTAGTTACAGCATATAACTATTTGGACAGGTAAAACTCTTGATCCTAGTATTTACAGCCTATAATGATTTGGCCAGGTAAAACTCTGAGCCCTAGTAGTTACAGCCTATAACTAGGGCCCAGAGTTTCCTGATCAGGTCACATGACCAGGTAAAACTATTGGCCATATTCATGAGTGCTGGGATGCACTCATCCTGTACTAATATGGATTGTCCTAATATGGACACCGTAAATATGACATAAACTATTTTATTTTATTCAATAAAACTATTTGCAATATTAAAGCTCCCTAAAAATAGAGATTATATAAAAATAAAAATAAATACAAACTTCTGACAATGGACAAATACTTCTCAGCACTTGATAAGGTGAAGTTAAGCACATTCTTATAATTTTTTTTTTTTTTTATACTTTGTTTATTGAATTTTCAGTACCAGCATTTAGTAAATAATTGCACTTGAAAGTTATTTGGTATGAATATGGAACAACAATTTGAAGACAACGATACAGCAAAACATAGAGAGACAGACATGAAAGAAAAAATAGGCATTGAATACATAAATAAGATTTAAAAAAAAAAAAAAAAAAAAAAAAGGAAAAAAAAAATATCTGTTTTGATCCAGTTGTTATAGGTCAGCTAGCACAGTTATTACTGCCCCTTAACATCCGAGATGTCGAGTATGCACATACCAGGCTTCTTATATCACCAATATATAAATATACATCACTCTGGAACTGCAGGAAATGTATTCTTTTAACATAAGAAAAGAAGGGAGCCCACTTTGCATAGAATTTGTCTACAGACCCATTGAGTGTCTGTTTTATTTTCTCCAACTTTATGCAATTCAAAATAGATTTAATCCAAAGAGCATGAGAAGGGGCTGCAGAGGATTTCCATCTAAGTAAAATTAATCGTCTCGCTAACAACGTGACAAAGGCAATTACATCCTTATTCATTTTGGTCAATTGTATTGTGGGTAAGGAAACTCCAAATAATGCAATGAGAGGGTCTGGCTCGATCTGTGTGCCGCTTAATTCTGAGAGTGTGTTGAAGATGTCTTTCCAGAAACCAACAAGAGATGGGCAGCACCAAAACATGTGCACATGATTAGCAGGGGACTGGTTACATCGAACACAATTAGGGTTCACATCCTTGTAAATTTTTGATAGTCTTGCTTTGGTCCAGTGGGGCCCTATGAATGAGTTTGCATTGGATGAGGCCGTGTCGAGCGCAAATAGAAGAGCTATGTACCCTTTTGAGTGCCCCTTCCCATAGTTCATCAGATATTTCCTCACCCAGTTCCTCCTCCCAAGAGGATTTGATATTGTTTAATGAGATGGCTTGTAGTGAGCAAATTTGTCCATAGATTATTGACAATGTGCCTTTCTGATTAGGAAGTGGGGTGAGAAATGTGTTGAACTGTGTTCCACCAGAAAGGTTGGGGAATCCTGGATCTATGCTGCGGACATAACTCCGGACTTGTAAGAACCTAAAAAATGATGTCTGGGGAGACCAAATTTAGCTGATAATTGTTGAAACGTACTAAATGTATTGTTAGTATACAGGTCTCTGAATCTTTTAATACCGAGATTAGACCATGTTGAGAAAGCACCATCAATCATAGATGGGGGAAAAGCTGGGTTTGAGGCTACCGGAGCCAAGGAAGAGGTTGTTTGAAACCCAAAGTGGCGTCTAAATTGGTTCCAGATCTTCAATGTTGTTTTGACACATATATTATTGGTGAAGGAGGAGTAAGGGCCTGTAATAGAGGAGTGAGCGAGGGAAGACAATGATGCCGGTGTAGACGAGGCAGCCTCCATCTCCAGCCAAGTTGGGGGTGGGAATATCACTCTGCTCTGCAACCAGTACTGAATGATCCTAAGGTTAGCGGCCCAATAATAGAATCAGAAATCTGGTAGAGCTAGACCGCCGTCTGGTTTGGGCCTCTGCAAGAGCTGTTTTCGCATCCTAGGAGGCTTTTTTGTCCCATATAAAGGGTAGAATTAGGCCAGTCGATCTTTTTGAAAAATGTATTGGGTAGAAATATTGGAAGGCACTGATAGAGGTATAAGAATTTAGGGAGAGTATTCATTTTAATAGAGTTAATTCTAGCAACTAAGGAGAGGTGTGCAAAGACCACCGTTCCAAATCGTCCTTAGTACGGGTTAAGAGAGGAGCAAAGTTGGCTTGAAACCCAAGGTTTTCAAACCTAATTGTGACATGTACCCCGAGATAAATAAAACTACTGTGAGCTATTTTAAATGGCAAGTTATGTAAAGGGGGATTTTTTTGCAGCCATGTTAAGTGGCATCAATTCACTTTTACTGAGATTTAGTTTATACCTGATAAGTGACCGAAGGATGCGAAAGTGGCAAGGGCAGCAGGGACAGAACAGAAAGATTGGATGTGTATATTAATAAATCATCTGCATATAAAGACAGTTTGTGTTCGTGCCCGTATCTGACTATGCCTTTGATGAGGGGGTTGGAGCGAAGTGCTATTGCAAGTGGCTCTATGGCGAGGGCAAACAGTAAGGGACTTAAAGGGCAACCCTGACGTGTCGATCTTTGCAAAGGGAAGCGATCTGATTGAGTGTTATTAGTCCTGACAGAGGCTTGGGGGATGAGTACAGAAGTTTTATCCAGGTCATGAATTTGGAGCCAAAGCCAAATTTATTTAGAGTGTAAAAAGGTATTTCCATTCCACCCGATCAAACGCTTTCTCCGGCGTCCAGGGATATAATGGCTTCAGAGGTATTGTCGATAGAAGGATTGTATATAATATTAAATAATCTTCGGAGATTGAAGAATGAGTGTCTATTTTTTATAAATCCTGTTTGATCCGGAGAGATAATTGATGGGAGGACTGTTTCTAGCCGCGTTGCCAGAATTTTGGCTAGAATTTTATAGTCCACATTTAGCAAGCTAATTGGACGGTATGATGCACAGTCAAGAGGGTCTTTGTTTTTTTTAAGAATAACACAAATGGTTGCTTGAGTGAGAGTATGTGGAGAGCACCATTTACAAATGCATCATTGTACATTTCCTAATTAGAATAGGGGCTATTTTGGTGATAAACTTTTTATAAAACTCTGTCGGGTAGCCATCAGGCCCTGGGCTTCTCCCAGATTGAAGGGATTTGACAGCGTTAGACAGTTCTTCAACAGTGATCGGCTGCTCTAATTTTTAACCAAATCCCGGGCCGACCGAAGGCACAGAAAGTGAGTGGAAGAAATCATCCAATTCCAGTGTATCCGCTTTACTTTCAGAGGTATATAGAGACTGGTAAAATCTCTTGAACTCCTCATTGATCCCCCAGGATCTAATGATATCCCAGATGATGTACGAATTTTTGTAATCTGAGATGATGATGATAGTTGACGTAACTTGTGAGCTAATAATTTACTGGCTTTATCTCCTTGTTCATAGTAAGTGCTCCTAGACTTGACAAGCATTTCAGTAACCTGGTCTGTTAATAGTGTGTCAAATTCTGCTTGCAGAGTTAAACGTTCCTTATAAATATCCGGGGATGGTGAAACGGCATAAATGTCATCTAATTGGGCAATACAGCGTGTTAACATAGATAACCTATTCCTTTTCAATTTGTTCTCATGTGCGGTGTAGGAGATAATTTCACCTCTGATATAAGCTTTCAAAGTTTCCCAGAGAGTAGACGCAGAGATGTTTGGGGTTCTATTTGTAATCATGAAAAAGTCGATTTGACTCAAAAACAAAATTGACAAAGTGTTCATTACTGAGCAGTTGAGTTTTTAGTCGCCAAGGCGGTCGCTGATTGTCTACATTTTGAAAAAGCTACTTCCATAGTAACAGGGGCGTGGTCAGATACAACAATTGGGTTATATGAACATGAAGATATGGAGTGGAGGAGCCGGTCATCAACAAGGAAGTAGTCTATGCGCGTAAAAGTGTGGTGAACCGATGAGAAAAAGAGTATGCTTTCCCAGCTGGATTAGCCATTCTCCAAGGATCTGAGATTGCGAATTCAGACATAAAGGTTCGAACAACTCTAGCTGAGGTTGATAAGGTGGTAGGTTTAGTGGAGGATCGATCCAATTGTGGGTCTAACCAACAGTTAAAGTCACCTCCTAAAATCAACATATGGGTGGACATATCTGGGAGTGTAGAGAAAACCGATTTGAAAAAATCACCATTGTCCCAGTTAGGAGCATAGATATTAACAAGAAGAACCTTTGTATTGAGCAGCCTACCACTGACAATTATATATCTACCATGGGGATCTCTGCGATCACCTTAGAACATGTAAAAGGTACCGATCTGTGAAGTAAAATAGCCACCCCTCTCGCCTTTACTCTGAAATGAGGAATGGAACACCTGACCCACCCATCTGCACCTAAGACTTGAGTGCTGTGATACCTTCAGATGAGTTTCTTGAAGAAAGATGATGTGAGCTTTCAAATGATGAAGATGGTGTAGCACCTTACTACGTTTAACTGGGTTATTTATGCCCCTGCAGTTCCAAGTAAGAAAATTAAAGCCATTCCCTCCAGCAGTATGGGCTACACTAGGCTGAGTCATATCTTAAGAGAGAGAGGATGTGTAAAGGACAAGGTACAATGTAAACTGAAGATCTTAGTTGAACCTAAAAGCGCAAAATGTAAAAAACAAAAAACAAGCGAAGAGG
>NC_059203.1:1949126-2009126 GCF_020615455.1 Coregonus clupeaformis | reverse complement strand
TAATTTAAAACAAATCCCAGTAAGGTGCTTAATGGTTACCCAGAAATGATTTGATATTGAGATAAAAATGGCTGCATTGGACCTTCAAGATAGCTAGGTGAGACAACCACATATCACAGTCAAATATACAGAACACGAACATTCCATTCCATTCCAGCTAAACAATATGAGTATACAAAACACTGAGAACACCTGCTCTTTCCATGATAGAGACTGAGCAGGTGAATCCAGGTGAATGCTATGATCCCTTATTGATGTAATTTGTTAAATCCACGTCAATCAGTGTAGATGAAGGGGAGGAGACAGGTTAAATAAGTATTTTTAAACCTTGAGACAATTGAGACATGGATTGTGTATGTGTGCCATTCATAGGGTGAATGGGCAAGACGAAATATTTACAGTGAGTTCCAAAAGTATTGGGACAGTGACCCATGTTTTGTTGTTTTGGCTCTGTACTCCAGCACTTTGGATTTGAAATGATACAATGACTATGAGGTTAAAGTGCAGACTGTCAGCTTTAATTTAAGGGTATTTTCATCCATATCGGGTGAACCGTTTAGAAATTACAGCACTTTTTGTACATAGTCCCCCAATTTTAGGGGACCAAAAGTATTGGGACAAATTCACTTATATGTGTATAAAGTAGTCAAAGGTTTAGTATTTGGTTCCATATTCATAGCATGCAATGATTACATCAAGATTGTGACTCTACAAACTTGTTGGATGCGTTTGCTGTTTGTTTTGGTTGTGTTTCAGATGATTTTGTGGCCAATAGAAATGAATGGTAAATTATGTATTGTGTCATTTTGGAATCACTTTTATTGTAAATAAGAATAAAACATGTTTCTAAACACTTCTACATTAATTTGGATGCTACCATGATAGCAGATAGTCCTGAATGAATCGTGAATAATGATGAGTGAGAAAGTTACAGATGCACAAATAACATACCCCCAAGACATGCTAACCTCTCACTATTACAATAACAGGGGAGGTTAGCATTTTTGGGGGGATGATATTTGTGCGTCTAACTTTTTCACTCATCGTTATTCACGATTAATTCAGGACTATCTGTAATCATGATAGCATCCACATTAATGTAGAAGTGTTTAGAAACATACTGTATTGTATCATTTCAAATCCAAAGTGCTGGAGTACCGCGCCAAAACGACAAAAAAATGTGTCACTGTCCCAATACCTTTTGGAGCTCACTGTAAGTTCCTTTGAACTGTGCTGGGTTTTTCACTCTCAACAGTTTAAATAGTAAAGTAAAGTACAGATACCCCCAAAAACGACTTAAGTAGTACTTTAAAGTATTTTTACTTCAGTTCTTTACACCACTGATTGTTATTAGCTAAATCTGACTGAGATGTGATGATAATGTTGTTAGGTTCTAAATAAACAGAGTAAAACTCACGGACGACTAGTAAAGTTCAAACCAAGTTTATTCACCCAATTGGTCAAACAGTGTCACGACTGTCTGTGAGATGCGGTAAACGAAGTCAGGCGCAGGACACAGAACTCTCGGATACGTACTTTTAATACGAAAAGGATCCAAAAGGACACAGAAAATAACTCCACGCAGGGAGGAAATAACCCGCTCACAAAATAGACAACCGTGAAGGGGAAAACAATCACACACAAAGTACAGATGAGAGACAGGGGTAATTATAAGGGAAACAATTAACATAATGAGGAACAGGTGTAAACAATACAGACAAAACTAAACAAACACCGATAACATCGAACGGCAGTAGCTAGTACTCCGGGGACGACGAACGCCGAAGCCTGCCCGAGCAAGGAGGAGGAGCAGCCTCGGCAGAATCCGTGACAAACAGCTGCAAAGACAAAGACATGTTTCCACCAGCACAAGTATTTATATACTCCTATTAGGCGGAGTCAACTCCTTGCACATCTAGACATCCAATACATCTCTGTTGCTAGTCAGGAACTTAAGTGGTGTGTGTGTAATAGAACTCTTCCTTGCCACTTCATCTGACCTGACCTCGGCCCGCGTTCCTCACTCCTCCCTACTCCACAGCTATCCAACCTTGTCAGTGACTGAAACCAGACTGTTGCCCTTTGCAATAACATGTACTGACAGAATGTAAACTTTCTGCACTCCCCCTTTCTCACTCAGTAACTTTCCATACACCTAGTTCTTATCCACCCTCCATTGACCCAAACATTTGTTATACATGTAAAGTAATCAATACATTCTGGTATGGTAACATGAATAAGTATATTTCATGCTAGAATCCAACAATGTTTAATTTATCTATTCCAGAGCTAGCACACCTGATTCAACTTTCCAACTCATCTTCAAGCTCATGAATCTCACCTAGTTATCTTAAGATTAATGCACTAACTGTAAGTCGCTCTGGATAAAAGCATCTGCTAAATGTGACCGACCGGCTCGATTCGGTCTTATGTATAAAACTTTTTTTTAAACTTTTTTTTACATTGGATAAAAGTAGAGACTCAGAGATAGAAAATGGTATATCATACACTACAGTTGAGGAACAATGCAAAAGTAATTCTGCTTTGAAAGTTGATAAACTTGTAACGCCACTTTTGAGAAAATGGTCCTTGAATGTTTTGGTACACCTACTGGAGAGCTCTTCCTTGTCTACACCCATTCAGCATCGTTCACACCCTCTTAAGCCCCACCCATTTCTTTAAGGATTCACATGTGAGGCCATGTGCTAAACAGTGAGTAAGGTAGTGTACTGAACAACTAAACATTTCAAGACTAAAGGCTGGTTTCTACTACGTCTATCGACATGTCTGTAGACAGTTGTCGCAGTGACATCATGAACATTCTATTGTCATCCGACATCAACTTGTCGTTGTCGTTATGAAAAAGTATAAATATCAGCAGCCTGGTGGTCCAAAATAGCATAACTGGTGTATTTTAACACCAATAAACCCATCCGTTTAAAAATGAATTTAGTATATGTTAATCTAGCAAACCAGGCAAATAAAAGCAACTTTCTATAAACAATATTATGGTTATTTTATAGGTTGTTAGCTAGCTAGCTAACGTTAAGTTGGCTGGCTAGCCAGTTCAAACAATGACCATATCATATAGCTGACAACGTCTTAACTTTAGCTAATTTGTATTCATTATTACAGGTGTCACGCCCTGACTCAGGGGACTCTTATATGTTGAGTCAGGGTGTGAATATTCTATGTTGTGTATATCTATGTGAATGGTCTAGTATGTGTAGATCTATGTTGGCCGGTGTGGTTCCCAATCAGAGGCAGCTGTCGCTCGTTGTCTCTGATTGGGGATCATACTTAGGCAACCTATTGGCACTCGTTAGTTGTGGGATCTTGTTCCGTGTTTAGGCTAGTTTTGTGTTCAGCCTTAGGACTTCACGTTTTGTTTGGTTTGTTGTTTTGTCGTGTGTTTATCAGTAAATAAACATGTATGCATATCACGCTGCGCCTTGGTCTGACCCATCCTTAAACGAACGTGACAACAGGAAAATAAACTCACAACAAGATAATTATTTACAAGTTAATGGCGAGCTAATTACAGAAAATAGCATACGGTTGTGAGTATGATGAAATAAAAGCAGGGAATTCTACCAGAGAATTTTAGAACTTGGACACTGTCTCGTTGGCCTAACGTTATATCCTAAATTAAGAGTGCAGTAATATCTAACAAGTAATATCTAACAATTTCACAACATATACCCAATACACACAAATCTAACTAAGGAATGGAATTTAAGAATATATACATACAGTGGGGAGAATAAGTATTTGATACACTGTCGATTTTGCAGGTTTTCATACTTACAAAGCATGTAGAGGTCTGGAATTTTTATCATAGGTACACTTCAACTGTGAGAGATGGAATCTAAAACAAAAATCCAGAAAATCACATTGTATGATTTTTAAGTAATTCATTTGCATTTTATTGCATGACATAAGTATTTGATACATCAGAAAAGCAAAACTTAATATTTGGTACAGAAACCTTTGTTTGCAATTACAGAGATCATACGTTTCCTGTAGGTCTTGACCAGGTTTGCACACACTGCAGCAGGGATTTTGGCCCACTCCTCCATACAGACCTTCTCCAGATCCTTCAGGTTTTGGGGCTGTCGCTGGGTAATACGGACTTTCAGCTCCCTCCAAAGATTTTATATTGGGTTCAGGTCTGGAGACTGGCTAGGCCACTCCAGGACCTTGAGATGCTTCTTACGGAGCCACTCCTTAGTTGCCCTGGCTGTGTGTTTCGGGTCGTTGTCATGCTGGAAGACCCAGCCACGACCCATCTTCAATGCTCTTACTGAGGGAAGGAGGTTGTTGGCCAAGATCTCGAGATACATGGCCCCATCCATCCTCCCCTCAATACGGTGCAGTCGTCCTGTCCCCTTTGCAGAAAAGCATCCCCAAAGAATGATGTTTCCACCTCCATGCTTCACGGTTGGGATGGTGTTCTTGGGGTTGTACTCATCCTTCTTCTTCCTCCAAACACGGCGAGTGGAGTTTAGACCAAAAAGCTCAATTTTTGTCTCATCAGACCACATGACCTTCTCCCATTCCTCCTCTGGATCATCCAGATGGTCATTGGCAAACTTCAGACGGGCCTGGACATGCGCTGGCTTGAGCAGGGGGACCTTGCGTGCGCTGCAGGATTTTAATCCATGACGGCGTAGTGTGTTACTAATGGTTTTCTTTGAGACTGTGGTCCCAGCTCTCTTCAGGTCATTGACCAGGTCCTGCCGTGTAGTTCTGGGCTGATCCCTCACCTTCCTCATGATCATTGATGCCCCACGAGGTGAGATCTTGCATGGAGCCCCAGACCGAGGGTGATTGACCGTCATCTTGAACTTCTTCCATTTTCTAATAATTGCGCCAACAGTTGTTGCCTTCTAACCAAGCTGCTTGCCTATTGTCCTGTAGCCCATCCCAGCCTTGTGCAGGTCTACAATTTTATCCCCGATGTCCTTACACACCTCTCTGGTCTTGGCCATTGTGGAGAGGTTGGAGTCTGTTTGATTGAGTGTGTGGACAGGTGTCTTTTATACAGGTAACGAGTTCAAACAGGTGCAGTTAATACAGGTAATGAGTAGAGAACAGGAGGGCTTCTTAAAGAAAAACTAACAGGTATGTGAGAGCCGGAATTCTTACTGGTTGGTAGGTGATCAAATACTTCTGTCATGCAATAAAATGCAAATTAATTACTTAAAAATCATACAAAGTGATTTTCTGGATTTTTGTTTTAGATTCCGTCTCTCACAGTTGAAGTGTACCTATGATAAAAATTACAGACCTCTACATGCTTTGTAAGTAGGAAAACCTGCAAAATCGACAGTGTATCAAATACTTGTTCTCCCCACTGTATATGGACAAGCAATGACAGAGCGGCATGGACTAAGAGACAGTAGAATATTATAGAATAAAATATATACATATGAGATGAGTAATGCAAGATATGTAAACATTATTAAAGTGGCCAGTGATTTCAATAGGCAGCAGCAGCCTCTAATGTGCTAGTGATGGCTATTTAACAGTCTGATGGCCTTGAGATAGAAGTTCTTTTTCATTCTCTTGGTCCCAGCTTTGTCACACCTGTACTGACCTCACCTTCTGGATGATAGCGGAGTGAACAGGCAGTGGCTCGGGTGGTTGATGTCCTTGATGATCTTTTTGGCCTTCCTGTGACATCGGGTGCTGTAGGTGTCCTGGAGGTCGGGTAGTTTGCCCCCAGTAATGCGTTCGGGAGACCGCACCACCCTCTGGAGAGTCCTGCGGTTGCGGGCGGTGCAGTTGCCGTACCAGGCAGTAATACAGCCCGACAGGATGCTCTCAATTGTGCATCTGTAAAAGTTTGTGAGGGTTTTAGGTGCCAAGCAGGCTCTGTTGCGCCTTCTTCACAACACTGTCTGCGTGGGTGGACCATTTCAGTTTGTCAGTGATGTGTACGCCAAAGAGCTTGAAGCTTTCCACCTTCTCCACTGCGGTCCCGTCGATGTGGATAGGGGGGGTGCACCCTCTGCTGTTTCCTGAAGTCCACGATCATCTCCTTTGTTTTGTTGACGTTGAGTGAGAGGTTATTTTCCTAGCACCACACTCCCAGAGCCCTCACCTCCTCCCTGTAGGCGGTCTCGTCATTGTTGGTAATCAAGCCTACTACTGTTGTGTCGTCTGCAAACTTGATGATTGAGTTGGAGGCGTGCTTGGCCACGCAGTCATGGGTGAACAGGGTGTACAGGAGGGGGCTGAGCACCAACCCCAGTGTTGAGGATCAGCAAAGTGGAGAAGTTGTTTCCTAACTTCACCACCTGGGGGCGGCACGTCAGGAAGTCCAGGACCCAGTTGCACAGGGCGGGGTTCAGACCCAGGGCCTCAAGCTTAATGATGAGCTTGGAGGGTACTATGGTGTTGAATGCTGAGCTATAGTCAATGAACACCATTCGTACATAGGTATTCCTCTTGTCCAAATGGGATAGGGCTGTGTGCAGTGTGATGACGATTGCATCATCTGTGGATATATTGGGGCGGTAAGCAAATTGAAGTGGGTCAAGGGTGACAGGTAAGGTAGAGGTGATATGATCCTTGACTAGTCTCTCAAAGCACTTCATGATGACAGAGGTGAGTGATACGGGGCGATAGTCATTTAGTTCAGTTACCTTTGCTTTCTTGGGTACAGGAACAATGGTGGCCATCTTGAAGCATGTGGGGACAGCGTAAGATGGGATAGGGAGAGATTGAATATGTCCATAAACATGCTCTGAGGACGCTGCTAGGGATGCCGTCTGGGCCGGCAGCCTTGCGGGGGTTAGCATGCTTAAATGTCTTACTCACGTCGGCTACGGAGATGGAGAGACCACAGTCCTTGGTAGTGGGCCGCGACTATTAGATACAAATAATATTACTACACAGATCATGCATGTAACGTTAGCTAGCTAACAGTACACTTTAACTTGTTAAAAAAAAATCTGACAAAATTAGAAACGTAGAATATTAGAAAATGTAGCTAGCTAGACTCTCTTACCCGTATACATGGATGAACACTTCTCCCTCTCTGTTACGGATGCCATGGTTGCCCTTAGTTTGAAGATGTAATCCGGAGACAGGTGTTTTATACAACAACCTTCAGTTTGTTTTCTTTTCGCCTCCCTACGCGTATTTGCAATCAAACGGCAGAATTTTCTCCATCTCCTTAGCTATCACAGTCTGCTTCCACCGGGCATTCCACTGATTTCAAAACTCAGTCCTTCAGAAAGTGGAGAGCAACACTTTTACAGTTCTTCATGGTATCTTTAAAAAAAGTGCTAGAAAAGGATTACCTACACGTATTGAGCAGCTCATGTTATAGACAGAAGCATGCTACATGGCAGACCAATCCGTACTCATCTCTCGGTATGTCAAGCCCATCCATTATCTCAAGCAATCATAGCTAGTGGGAAGGTTCCTGTCTTTTTCTGTGGCTAAACCAACTGGGCTCGTAATTTAACCATTTTATTTGTATTTACAGGTGGCATACAAGTTTGTTATTAAGGCACATTAAAGTTCACATGTTCCAGAAGGCATTTCTGCCCAAAAAAACATTTAAATAAAAAAATTATGTTTACGTTCAAATGCCTCTCCTGTGAAGTAGTGATGTGCGACATACGCCTAGTTTCCTGAAACGTCTCACAAATGACTAAAAATTTAAAAATTTAAAAAATGAATTGGTAGTTCAGAGCTACAGCAAAATGGTGAAACATCTGGGTGTCACCAAGTAGAGGTTTGAGAAACACTGCAGTAAAGCACAGCAGAGTGCAGTATATTACAGTACAAAAAATTATAGATAGATAAAGTATTTTCAACATTCATTCAGAAGCCGAAAATTAACCTGATTTCAACATCCAGAAATAAGTATTTTCAACGTCTGCAAAATATGTATTTTCAACATCCGGAAAAAACGTACTGTCAACAGCCGTAAAATAAGCATTTTCAAAAAAATCTGTCTGCACATGTAGCTAGCTAGCCAGTTTGTATGGCTAGCTAGCTACATGTGCAGACAGATTTTTTTGTATGTCGGAGTAGCTAAAGGAGCAATGCCCATTGCATGTATTATAAGTTAGCAGTGTGGCAGTTTCCCAAGGTTTTAGGGAAGAATGTAGCTAGCTAGGATATATTGTCAACATTGAGTTGTGGTCTACAGTCTATACAGCTATGTTACAGTCTCGTTGGCTTGTAGCAGTGGCTAGTTGGCTAGTTAACTGGCTATAATAACAGCCAAGGATGTTTTCTTGCTTATTTGTTTGTGCTCTGATTTAGTTTACACAGATGACTTCAGCCATATGAAAACCTTCCATAGCAAAATATACCTAGCTAGCTAGTTTCCTTTGCTTGTAGCTTGCCTCTCATCTGACTGGTGTTAGCTAGGTAGCTGCTAGCCTGCTACTAGCTAGTTGCTGGTCCTAGTTTTAGAACTCTGAGTTTCAGCTGAAAAGATATTAGCATTGTCAGAAATACTACAAAAAGGTAGCACATCGTTGGTTTTCCATTAGCACGTGAGAGAGAAAACGTATAGATTTATTCAAAACAATTGCCCCTACAAACTTATTCAGTCCGAAAGGTGGCAAGTCTAATGGTCACTTTATGAATGATGTAGTCTATTTCTTAACCAACACCTAAATATTAAGCTAGGTCGGGGGAAGAATTTGTAGTTTCTCCTAATGCTAACAACCCTGTTAAAAATATGGTATGTGGTTCTCAGTAACGTCTGGACGGCTCATGAGGAGAGGCGGGGTGTGTGTGTTGTGTACCTCCAAGCAAGTTGATTTGCGAAGTTTCATCGACATTGGTGTCATATTGGCTTAGTATGATGATAGGGAAATTTGAATTTAACATTGAGCTTCAATCAATCCATCCAGAGTGATTTTCTCCTAGAGAATGTAAATGTGTTAATGGGACATACTGTACCAGCGCTCTATTGGGGAGGATGTCAAACCAACTATAGCCCTATATGCAGGCAGATCGCTCAAGAGTGACTTTGAAATTGGATGTCTATCCATGTCTTGTGGACATTGGGAAATGCCTTCAAAACCGTCCGTTAGGGACAACAGTGAGCGCTATTACCATCAAGTGGGCTTGGGTTTTGCAAGGGCTTGTCAACATCCCAATGTCTGCCTTCAATTAATAACTCTCTCTTTCCCATCTTTGCCTCTTTTGACCTCAACCTTTCCCAGTCCCCTCCCACTCACAAGCAGTGGTGGAAAAAGCACTAAATTGTCATACTTGACTAAAAGTAAAGATACCTTAATAGAAAATGACTCAAGTAAAAGTGAAAGTCTTGTTCTGAGATATTAAGGCTATTCCATGCGAGAAATTGCCAAGAAACTGAAGATCTCGTACAACGCTGTGTACTACTCCCTTCACATTTCAGTGCAAACTGGCTCTAACCAGAATAGAAAGAGGAGTGGGAGGCCCCAGTGCACAACTGAGCAAGAGGACAAATACATTAGAGTGTCTAGTTTAAGAAACAGACGCCTCACAGGTCCTCAACTGGCACCTTCAATAAATAGTACCCGCAAAACACCAGTCTCAACGTCAACAGTGAAGAGGCGACTCCGGGATGTTGACCTTCTATGCAGAGTTGCAAAGAAAAAGCCATATCTCAGACTGCCCATCTTAATCTTTTATTTTTATTGGCCAGTCTAAGATATGCATTTTTCTTTGCAACTCTGCCTAGAAGGTCAGCATCCCGGAGTCGCCTCTTTACTGTTGACGTTGAGACTGGTGTTTTGCTAGCTTGTGGGAGTATGCGTGTGTGTGTGTCTGTGTCTGTGTCTCTTCACAGACTGCATTGTTCCAAAGTAGTTTTATCTGTTTTTAAATTTGTGAAGAGACCCCTGGTGGCATGTCTTGTGGGGTATGCATGAGTGTCTGAGCTGTGTGCTAGTCGTTTGAACAGACAGCTCTGTGCTTTCAACATGTCAATACATCTCACAAAGACAAGTAGTGATGCAGTCAATCTCTCCTCTACTTTGAGCCAGGAGAGATTGACATGCATGTCATTGATGTTAGCTCTCTGTGTACATTTAAGGGCCAGCCGTGCTGCTCTGTTCTGGGCCAACTGCAATTTACTTATGTCCCTCTTCATGAACTTTATATGATTAAATATATATATATTTGCCTGAATGGATATTTAAAAAATGGCTGATATGAATTGCCCTAGTCAAGAAATATTGGCAGTGCTAAAACAAAACAATCAGCCATCTTTCTTATGTAGTATACAGATGTGTTACATTATCCCTTTATGTCTGTGCGGTTTCTATAAATCAGATTTATTTCACAACCGTCAAAACTCAACTTTGCCCTCATTCTACCAAAATGTTCATCAATTCATCTTCTTTCAGCAGTTGTGGGCAAAGCAAGCACCAAAGAACTCCTGAGAGATTCCACAATAAAATTCATAATTGTCTCCATAGCGAAATATGTAACTTATTTAGTATTTTAGCCTCAACCTCCCAAATGCTTAGTCTCAACCTCCCAAATGCTGACAGACTTAATTTTCTTTCTAAAAACCAGAGAAGAAAAGTATCTTCATATGTAAGTCAGAATCTTTAGAGGTTGAACCAAAGAGCTATGCCTTCTTTGCTTCAGTATTCTCCTTCCCGACTTGCTTTTGAACCGTCACCCCATTTAGTGGGAGACTTGGCGTTGACGGGAATATGGGACGTTACGGGACGTCAGCGGGATGCCAGGGTCTGTTCTCTGACAGCTTGTGGTTCTTGTCTCTCCTAGGCCTTGTCCCTAAATGTCTCAGGCAGCGGTAAGTGCTCCTGAAGATCCTCCAGACTAAATGAGTAGAAGGAGGACCGGGTCTGAACACACAGCGAGTTCAGCGTGTGACCATTTAGGAGGTTATTTATTAGGTTTGATTATGCCATCATGTAGTCAAAATCAATGACAGATACGGCCACATAAGTGTATGTGACTGAAAAAATATAGGGCTATGTCCAACTGTCATGTATGGCTTATAGGACATGTTGTCTGATGTGACAGATTGATATTACGTATCGGTCAATAATTCTTACAGTGTGTGACTGACTTTTGGTCACATGTTGAAATGCACCTTGTTTACTGAAAAAAAGACTGAAAAATATGCCAAAAAATACCAGCTTGTGGCATATTTCAACTTCAATGTAAGCGATTCGCTACATTTCCACATCAGTATCACAATATAAGCAGCATTATGCGACTACTTTGCATATAAAATTAAAAACTAAATACAATGCACTCCAGTTTTTGGCCAGTGCCACCTATTCTCTGTCCTGAGATGCTCAGTTTCCCAAACCTTGACCAGAACCTTGATCTGCACCGATCTGCATAGCACAGTGCCCTTGAGTGAGTGAGTTCCTGTTATTTGTCACGGGAAGAATATTTTTCTCTTTGGGAAAACGTACCACAAGGCCCTAGGGGACCACAGTTCTAGAAGCTGTTGTCTGTGCAAGCCAGAAAGGAGTGCATTTAGGCCGAGCGAGAAAGAAAGAGAGCGAGAGAGAGAGAGAGTATGAAGTAGATTTGAGTGGAAACATGTTTTCGAGCATGACTCTGACAGAACAAGCGGTATAATCTGAAGGGGAAATGCTGGATTTAACAATTAACATATTTCTTCTATTGCCGATGCATTCCTGGACTTACATTTACTGAATGAGTTTTGACTGTGAGGTTAATGCATTCTAGGGATCATAAAGCAAATTTGGTGATTAAGTGCTGTACCGGCCTGGTATAGCTGCTTGCTTATAACACAATTATTACATTATTACAGTATTTTATTATTTGTTGGAGAAGAACACAATGTTCAATAAACAGAAAAATTGTATATAGGTACATAGTTGAGAAATGGTATTTTGTTGAGACCAGCACCACTGCACCCCACTCAGTCTTCCCTCCCCGTACAGTACTATGTTGCTAAACCACTACCACCCACCACCCTTCACCACAAATACGTTGCCTAGCGATATTAACACTGATTTACACATTTACACACCAGGGTTCATTTAAATCCAACCAGAAGAGAGGCCTTATGAGTTTCTAGAGCCACTTCATCATGTGTTCTCCCCCCTTGTAATGGCTTCCAAATGGCTCGGCTTGTCTGAATATGATTTTCACATCAATTCATTGCATATAAACAAGCGGCCTCTTCAACCAAGTGTGAAACCCCCTATTGTTAAGGCTTCCCCCTATCGTTAAAACTTCCTCTAACATCAGACACAGGAGGGGAAAGTTCAACTGATGGAACTGCCAGGGAGAACATGGAAGGGATAATTGTATGTCACAATCCGGGTTAGAACTCCGGTCTCAGAAGTGTAGAGCTGGGGGTACTACCCCTTAGCCACAGAGGAGATGTTGTAGGACCCAAATGAAACACCCAAGGCAATACTCCAGGCAAGTAGATTTAATGTTCACAAAACAGGAGGCAAAACAAAACAACTCCACGAGGGGAGAAAAACAAACTAAAGATAACTTCAAAAACTTACTAGGACAGACACGGTGAGACAAAGCAGGAGACACACAGTCAGGACGCAATAACCAAGTGACAAACCAGGGGAAAACACACAGCTAAAATACACAAGGGGAAACAAGGCACAGGTGACCTGGATAAGCTAATTAGGACACATGAGGAAGAACTAAGGCAAAGGGGAACACAGCTGACCTCTAGAGGCCAGGAGACAAACAGGGGAAGCAGGAAGCTGACAGGACCCCCTCCTCTAGGAACGACTCCTGACGTTCCTTCCAGAACACCCTGGCCCCAGGGTGCGAAAATCTCGGATCAACCCTGGGTCCAGGATGTCCCTGGCTGGAACCCAGGAGCGCTCCTCTGGCCCGTAGCCCTCCCAGTCCACCAGATACTGCAGAGAGTTCTGGACCCTCCGGGAGTCCAGTATCCGGCGGACTGTGTAGGCTGGCTGGCCGTCTATGATCCTGGGAGGTGGCGGGGGTCTGTGTGGGGGGCAAAAGGAGAAGACAAGACAGGTTTAAGGAGTGAAACATGAAAAGTGGGGTTAACTCTAAGGGAGCGAGGCAGAACTAAACGATACGAAACAGGGTTAACCTTTCTAGCAATGCGGAAAGGGCCGATGTATCTCTGGGAAAGCTTCTTGGATTCGACCCGGAGGGGCAAGTTCTTAGTGGCCAACCAAACTCTCTGACCAGCTCGGAAACTAGGGGCCGTCCGGCGGTGGCGATTAGCCTGACTTTGGTATCTCTGGGAGGTCCGAAGGAGGGTACACCTGGCCTTCTTCCAGGTCCGCCTACAGCGTTGGACAAAGCGCTGGGCCGAGGGAACACCAACTTGCGCCTCTTCCTCTGGAAATAATGGAGGGTTGTAACCGAACTGGCATTCGAAGGGGGACAATCCGGTGGCTGAGGACTGGAGGGTGTTGTGGGCATATTCAGCCCAAATGATATAGGTGGCCCAAGACGTGGGATTACTGGCCGCCATACACCGCAGGGTGGTCTCCAGATCCTGATTAATCCGTTCCGTTTGGCCATTAGACTCTGGATGGAATCCTGACGATAGGCTGGCTGTGGCCCCAATAAGCCTGCAGAAGGCCCCCAAAACCGGGACGAGAATTGGGGACCTCGGTCAGAGACCACGTCCAGGGGAAGGCCAAATATCCGGAAGACATGGTTCATGAGGAGCTCAGCAGTCTCCTTAGCCGAGGGCAGCTTGGGCAGGGGAATAAATCGGGCAGCCTTCGAGAAACGGTCTACCACCACAAGGATGACGGTGTTGCCCTGGGATAGAGGAAGTCCCGTAACAAAGTCCAGAGAAAGGTGTGACCATGGCCTTCGAGGAACAGGTAAGGGATGGAGCAGTCCCTGGGGTCGCTGGCGTGTCGACTTTCCCTGGTTGCACACAGGGCAAGCCTCAACATAGACCTGCACGTCCTTCTTGATGGACGGCCACCAAAACCGCCGTCGGAGGAACTCCAGTGTGCGAGCACTGCCAGGATGGCATGTCAAGGGCGACTCATGACCCCACTGCAAGACGCGGGCCCGAACCGAGAGAGGAACGTACAGGCGACCGGCAGGACCACCGCCTGGATCGGGCTCATGGGCAAGAGCTTCTCGTACCCCTCTTTCTAGTTCCCACTGAAGAGGTGCGACGATCCTAGACCTCGGAATAATCGATGCCAAGGGCTTCTCTTGTACCTCGGGAGAATAGACTCGAGACAGAGCATCCGGCTTGACGTTCTTGGTGCCAGGTCGGTAAGTCAGGAGGAACTGGAATCGATTAAAGAAAAGGGACCATCGTGCTTGCCGAGGGTTCATCCGCTTAGCCTGTTGGAGATATTCCAGGTTCTTGTGGTCTGTGAGAACCTGGAAAGGGTGCTGAGCCCCCTCAAGCCAATGGCGCCACTCCTCCAAGGCCAGTTTTACCGCAAGCAACTCTAGATCCCCCACGTGGTAGTTGCGCTCGGCCTCAGACAGGCGGCGAGACATGAAGGCACAAGGGTGTAATCTCCCATCCGCACCCCTCTGTGACAGGACGGCTCCCACCCCCACCTCTGAGGCGTCCACCTCCACCACGAAAGGTCTCTCTGGGTCAGGGGTCACCAGAATCGGAGCAGAAGTGAAGCGGCGCTTGAGATCCTCGAAGGCCCCTGCTGCTTCCGGACCCCAGTGAATCTTGGTCCCTCCTCCCTTGGTAAGCGTCGTCAAGGGGGCTACCACCGAGCTGAAATTCTTGATGAACTTCCGATAGAAGTTAGAAAAGCCAATGAACCGTTGAACCTCCTTGACCGTGGCAGGTGTGGGCCAATCGTGGACCGCCTTGACCTTCTTGGGATCCATCTCTAGGTGCCCGGGAGTGACAATAAACCCGAGAAACTGAGTCTGAGAAACATGAAATTCACACTTCTCAGGCTTAACGTAGAGGTGATTGTCAAGGAGCCTCTGGAGAACCCGGCTAACATGCCCCTCATGTTCCTTCAGTGACCTCGAGAAGATGAGGATATCGTCCAGGTACACGAAGACGAACAGATTAAGCATATCCCGGAGAACATCATTAATCAGGGCTTGGAATACTGCGGGGGCATTGGTGAGCCCGAACGGCATCACCCGATATTCATAGTGTCCCGTGGGCGTGTTGAACGCCGTCTTCCATTCGTCTCCTGGCCGGATCCGCACGAGATGGTAAGCATTGCGGAGATCCAGCTTAGTAAAAATGGAAGCCCCTTGAAGCAGCTCAAAAGCAGTGGCCATGAGAGGAAGAGGGTATCGATTCCGAACCGTGATCTTGCTGAGTCCCCGGTAATCAATACAAGGCCTCAGACCCCCGTCTTTCTTTTCAACAAAAAAGAAGCCCGCCCCAGCCGGGAAGTAGAGGCATAGATGAGGCCGGCTGCCAAGGACTCCTTAATGTAGGTGTCCATAGCTGCGTGCTCGGGGGAGGACAAGGAAAAGATCCGACCTCTAGGAGGGCAGCACCCAGGGAGTAGATCAATGGCACAGTCATAAGTGCGATGAGGCGGTAAGGCAGTAGCCCGGGCCTTGCTGAACACTGCCTTGAACCGATGGTAAACACTGGGGACTCGGGAGACGTCAACAGACTCTTGAAACTGGGTACTAGGGGCTGAGGAACTCTGAAGCATGCAGGTGAGTTGGCAAGTGGGACCCCAGCTAAGAATGGTGCCAGTAGGCCAGTCGATCTGGGGATTATGTCTGCATAGCCAAGGGTGACCCAGGATAATAGGATACTCGGGAGAGTCAATGAGATAGAAGGTCTCCTCCTGCTGGTGTTGAGAGATGGTAAGTCGCAGGGACTGAGTCGCCTCAGTAACTTTTCCTGGTTCCAGAGGTCTGCCATCTAAGGCTGTAACTGCCTGGGGTTGAGGAAGTAGTTGGGTAGGGATCTTAAGTTCCTTAGCCAAGGTTACATCCATAAAATCACCTGCGGCACCGGAATCGATCATAGCCTGGACCCGATGCTGGTGGCCCTCCCAGGACAGAGTGGCTGGAATAGCTAGGACCGCGTTAGTAGGAGGAGCACTAATTTTCCCCATCACAACCCTCCTGTAGCTGGGCGGGAACAGGCGTTTCCCGAAAGCTCGGGGCAAGTGGAGCGGAAGTGGCCGGCAACCCCGCAGTAGAGGCACCGACGCTCCCTCATGCGACGTTCCCTTTCGTTGGAAGAAAGCCTGGAACGGCCTAACTGCATGCTCTCCGGGGAATCCTGGGGCAGTTCAGGAGCCGGGGCAGCTCTGAATGACGGAGTCCAAACAGGAGAAACAGAGCTGCTCAGAGGAACTTGGGACTGAGACACCTGACGGCGAGCCGTTCTCCGCTCTCTTAGACGATTGTCCAGGCGGATGGCCAAGGCTATGAGGGACTCGAGATCTTCAGCTGGTTCACGGGTGGCTAACTCATCTTGAAGGGGCTCAGATAACCCTCCCTGAAAGCAGACCCTCAGCGCTTCATCATTCCATCCGCTCCTTGCTGCCATGGTTCGGAACTCAATGGCAAAATCTGCCGTGCTTCGGGGGCCCTGACGGAGAGACAGTAGGCGCTTGGAAGCCTCCCGCCCACTGACAGGATGATCGAACACCCGCTTGAACTCTTCTACAAATGCAGCGTGGGAGTCACAACAGGCCTCCTGGGACTGCCACACCGCAGAGGCCCAGGCGAGCGCCTTGTCTGAAAGAAGGGTAATGAGGTAGGCAATCTTGGAACGGTCTGTGGGAAAACTTGAGGGTTGGAGCTCGAAGGTGAGGGAGCATTGGGTGAGGAAACCCTGGCAAGAGCTTGGATCCCCAGAAAAGGGCTTGGGAGGTGGTAGTCGGGGCTCCGCCAACCGAGAAGGCCTGTCGTCACTGGGAGGTGACCGGGGGGAAGGGGGAGGACCAAGGAGGCGTTCAAAGAGCTGGTGAAGGGAACTCATCATTTCGGCCAGGAGTTGAGAATGTCTAGCCATCAGCTCCTCTTGTCGGCTGAGAACGGCTTCATGGCGCTGGAAAGAAGCCTCATGTCGAATGATCACCGCCAACAGGTCCTGGGAACTGAGTGTTTCTGGGTCCATGATTGACTTGGTTATTCTGTCACAATCCGGGTTAGAACTCCGGTCTCAGAAGTGTAGAGCTGGGGGTACTACCCCTTAGCCACAGAGGAGATGTTGTAGGACCCAAATGAAACACCCAAGGCAATACTCCAGGCAAGTAGATTTAATGTTCACAAAACAGGAGGCAAAACAAAACAACTCCACGAGGGGAGAAAAACAAACTAAAGATAACTTCAAAAACTTACTAGGACAGACACGGTGAGACAAAGCAGGAGACACACAGTCAGGACGCAATAACCAAGTGACAAACCAGGGGAAAACACACAGCTAAAATACACAAGGGGAAACAAGGCACAGGTGACCTGGATAAGCTAATTAGGACACATGAGGAAGAACTAAGGCAAAGGGGAACACAGCTGACCTCTAGAGGCCAGGAGACAAACAGGGGAAGCAGGAAGCTGACATTGTAGGCACGCCGTTGGCTCATTGAGCCAACCAGGAAACAAATAAGAGTCACTGTGTGTGTGTGTGTGTGTGTGTGTGTGTGTGTGTGTGTGTGTGTGTGTGTGTGTGTGTGTAAACAGATATGTGCGTAAACAGATTTTTTTTGTGAAGAGCAATGACCTGCTAGAAGCGTCATGAACCACATATTACTCAACAGCTGATAAAAGGCATGATCATATTTACTTTATTTACTGAATAGCCAGGAACATATCTGAAAACCATGCCAATATATATAGTTAGACTTTCAACACAGGTACACTGAAATCACTATGGACCCTCCACACATCATTCCTTCACATCACTCAACCTGTCACTCTGTAGACTACATTGTGTGGACAACAAAGTTCCTTCTAATTTTAACTCTCTAAAATCTAACTCCTCTGCCCATGTACTAAATCTTTGCAACATCGTGGACAATAACATTTTCAAATTCAAACTCTGTCCACACACTCAAAATGCTGCACAGCCGGTTGGTCGGTGAAGAGGGTGAAAAAGCTCCTCCCCTTTTCTCCTGCTCTATGGCCTGAGGGCTCTCTGTGGCTTCATGCCGTGCCAAGGATTCACACCAGCAATTTGACCTGTCAGTATGGCCATGAATCAACCCTGAAAAGGGATAATTAGTCTGAGGGATTTATTGGAGACACACAAGCCACATTTTCATACTCAAGAGAAATGGAAGAAGCCTGAGGGCAAAGGGGGGGGGGGTTTGTGTAAGGTGGCAGGGGTAACAGGGGGCAAATAACCGGGGAAGGGGGAGGGGGGTCCAGGGGTTCACTGCTTAGTAGTTGATCCAAGTCGTAGGTTGACGTCGTTGTAGTTGATTATTTCCTGCCATAGACTGCTATTCAATCAAAAGTGAGTTTTGATTCAATAACAGGAGTTTCTGAGGTTAATGTTAAACAACAAGCTTGTTATGCAGAGAGAATGCACAGGTTCTTGTTTTGGATTTTATGTTATCAATAAAATACAGTTTTACAGTGTGAAAAAGACGCTCATTTGAATTCTAGTACTTCCACAACAGCGTGGGAAGAATGTGCTGTAATCTTAACCCTATAGAAACTCCCTCAAAGTTTGTTCAACTTTTATTACGCTCACATAGCAGTCAAAACAAACTAAAATCAATGTGCGTTTAGACCACAATATAAAATAAAAATGTCTCTGTGATCTTGAATACTTTAAGTGACTCATTAATTAGAGAACAGAAGTATGCTATGAGTGTACCGTTCCGTTCTAGACTTACTGTAGGTAGTGTCAGTTGGTTTTGACTGCGGGTGTTCCTGCCCGTTACTGTGTTTTGGTCAAGGGGTAGTTATAGGCTCTGAATGGAGAGTGGAGGAGACTAACAGTGAAGTCAGTGAATATAGGAGGCCAAAGGAGCCTTGTATGTCCTAGTTCACATTCAGGCAGTACAATGCTCTATATGGCTGGCAAGTAGCCTAGCGAGTAGAGTGTTGGGCCAGTAACTGAAAGGTCGCTGGTTCAATACCCAAGCCGATAAGGTGAAAAATCTGTTGATGTGCCATTGAGCAAGGCACTTGACCCTAATTTGCTCCAGGGGCGCATTACTACTATGGCTGACCCTGCAAAACAACACAATTCACTGCACCTAGCCAGTGTATGTGACAATAAAAAAATACATACAGTATATTTTTGATGTTCAGGTGGTACAATGCTCTATATGTCCTAGTTCACATTCAGGCGGTACAATGTATTTGGCACATCAGTTGTATTACAGTTTGTCAAATGTTGTGTAGAAAAACTCTGTTGTATCACAACCATTGTGTCAAATGTATTGTACATCATTTGTTCAATCTGAGTGTGAACTAAGCCAGGGGTTCCCAAACGTTTTCACTCAGGGCCCCCCTTCCAGCATTTGGGAACATCCCCTGCGCACAAAAGTCACATCTATTTCTAAGGGCACTGTTCATGACACAAACTGACCCCCAGTTTGGGAACCACTGAACTAAGCCATAAGGTAAGAGTGTGCTACTCTTAGCTGGTCTTGTAAATGGAGGGAGGAACTAGCCAGGCAGCCTATGATTTCGGGTGTCGAAACAATGAGTTAGCACGGGCATGTGGTTGCGTCATGCGTCATGCGTGTCGAGACTGGCTGTAAGTGGCAGGGTGAGATTGAAAGTGACAGAGCAGCTGTGTTTCAGAGGCCGTGAAGACAATTGAAGTGCAACAAAGTCTGCACCCCAAATGGCACCCTAGTCCATAAGGGCACTGGTCAAAAGTAGTGCACAATAGGGAATAGGGTGCCATTTGGGACGCAACCTATGGGACAGATACGAGGAAGCTCTAAATGTATTGGGGTATTCGCACCAGACTGGCAATGGTTTGCTGTATGATCATCCTCCGTCATTATGAATAGCTGTGGCTCTGGGAACATGTCTGCCCCAGTGTATGATGACAAACTAAACTTAACTAGAAGGAAAGCAACGCAAACACATTTAGTGCTGTAAATGTGGATATATTTTTTATGGATCTACGAAACACCCATACAACTCTCTTCTCCACAATCCACACACACACACACACACCTCTTTTCACAGCTGTGTTGGCACGATAATCACTGATATATTTGCTGACAGTTCACCTTTTACTATGCAACATACATGCAAATCTCTCCCCCTCTCTACCCCATCACTCCCTCGCCCTCTCTCCCACACACAACCACACGTAAACACACCTCTGTGTAAGATATAAGAGACGAGAGTGACAGCCTCCAACCCCAGAACTAGTCTGAGCAGCGCCTGAACGCCACTTAAAGAATCCTTATTAGGGCGGCATGTTAATGAGTTGCGTTCAATGCCGCTCTTCTCAAGTGTCCAAGTGCCTGGATAATTGTGCTCCAATTACCTGTCAACACTGACAGCATGAGTACAGAACATCCTAGTCTCACACATTTAATTAACACAGATCCCAAGATTGGTTTGTCGGTTGGCATTTTTGGGAGAGCGTTCACTATCGCTTGAATTTGAACCACATCCTTCACCATATAGTTTCAGAAGGAATCTTTCTTGTTTTCTAAATGTTGCAGAGCATGGTGACAGCTTTGAGGGTTGTGCAGGTTTGAGGGATATAGAAATATGGAGAATCGGCTTTAAAGTTATAGGAGTTAGTATCACGTGTGTTTCTGTTAGGTTTTTAGTTGAGGCTTTGCCTGCCTACACATGTAACACTACTATGGATGTTCATTATTAGACTTGAAATAGCTGGACTCCCCTGCTGGTCATATAATCTATCTGTAACTGGATCTACACTGAAAAAATATATAAATGCAACATGCCACAATTTCAAAGATGTTACAGCTCATACAAGGAAATCATTCAATTGAAATAAATTCATTAAGCCCTAATCTATGGATTTCACATGACTGGGAATACAGATATGCATCTGTTGGTCACAGATACCTTAAAAAAATGATAATGGATCAGAAAACCAGTCAGTATCTGGTGTGACCACCATTTGCCTCATGCAGCACGACACATCTTCTTCGCATAGAGTTGATCAGGCTGTTGATTGTGGCCTGTGGAATGTTGTCCCACTCCTCTTCAATGTCTGTGCGAAGTTGCTGGATGTTGGCGGGAACTGGAACATGCTGTCGTACACGTCGATGCAGAGCATCCCAAACATGCTCAATGGGTGACATGTCTGGTGAGTATGCAAGCTATGGAAGAACTGGGACATGTTCAGCTTCCAGGAATTGTGTACAGATCCTTGCGACATGGGGCTGTGCATTATCACGCTGAAACATGAGGTGATGGCGGTGGATGAATGGCACGACAATGGGCCTCAGGATCTCGTCACAGTATCTCTGTGCATTCAAATTGCCATCAATAAAATGCAATTGTGTTCATTGTCCATAGCTTATGCCTGCCCATACCATAACCACTCCGCCACCATGGGGCACTCTGTTCACAACGCTGACATCAGCAAACCGCTCCCAAACACGACACCATACACGCTGTCTACCATCTGCCCTGTTCAGTTGAAACCTGGATTCATCTGTGAAGAGCACACATCTCCAGCGTGCCAGCTGGCGTGGTTACACGTGGTCTGCGGTTGTGAGGCCGGTTGGACATACTGCCAAATTCTCTAAAATAACGTTGGAGGCGGCTTATGGTAGAGAAATTAACATAAAATTATCTGGCAACAGCTCTGATGGACATTCCTGCAGTCAGCATGCCAATTGAAAGCTCCCTCAAAACTTGAGACATCTGTGGCATTGTGTTGTGTGACAAAACTGCACATTTTAGGGTGGCCTTTTATTGTCCCCAGCACAAGATGCACCTGTGTAATGATCATGCTGTTTAATCAGCTTTTTGATGCCCCACACATGTCAGGTGGATGGATTATCTTGGCAAAGGAGAAACGCTCAATAACAGGGATGTAAACAAATTTGTGCACAAAATAAGAGAGAAATAAGCTTTTTGTGCATATGGAACATTTCTGGGTTATTTTATTTCAGCTCATGAAACATTGGACCAAAACTTTACATGTTGCGTTTCTATTTTTGTTCAGTATAATATTGACATCAAAATAAAGAATACATTTGATCACTACAATTTGTCCTAATACAATATTATGGTTTCAAATGATAATGCTTTATGGCAGGTATTCCGAATTTTCGTGCAAGTCTCTCATTGACATCAATGCATGAATTACGCGAATGTCGTAGTTAGGTGCACAGATCTAAAGTCAGAATGCCACCCTACGTATATCTTTACTGACTTTAATGGTACTGTAACATGTCATGCAGGACTACTTTAAAAGCCATAAGCTAATATTTCCCACGCACCTGCAACAAGTACATTTGGATGTGCGATGAATGAATGAATGAATTAATTAATTAATTGTATTTTTCCAATTGAAAATACATATAGAGTTGCCACAGCCATGGGAGTACAGTACAATAGGTGTGCTTTTCCTATTTTGATGAAGGGCTGCTTCAACTTAATTGAATGAGAAGCAATGACAGCAACACACATATCAGGCTATGGAATAGGGAGGGAATAGACAATATGCTGATGGGGTTTATACAGTGTAGCTACAGTATATGTGATATATGGAGAGATTGGCCTCCCATCCCACACTGGGCCACCCTCCTGTCTGGCTGGATTGGCTTTACATTAGCAGAGGACTCTACAGGCCATCCCTGTTCACTCTGATTAGCTGGATGTTAGCCCCTGAAGCCCGGAGGTCCCCGGGGGCCCATAGAGAAAGATCCTGGCCCCACAGTGGAATTAGAGTTTCAGAGAGGGCAGGATTACATCACCCTGGCACCCCACGCTGGGGGGCCAAACTTCTAGCGAGAGTCCCTGACCTGACAACAACATGAACATCAACAACAGGCTGCGACTATTTAAAGAGCTCCGAGGGCCACGTTTCCTTCAACTCGTGGCCTCGATCCACCCATTCCACCTGCCTAGGTAATTACAGAAGACTTCCGTTCCTATGGCGATGCTTCTACTCGAGGTGGAGTGCTAATATTATGATGTCGGACTCGCTTGGTCCTTCACTTATTCTCTTCCACGTGTCTCTTGGCCACGGGCCAAATAACATGACCAAGCGATTCCATTGTTCAATGTGAGTTGGGTCTGTGAGTAGTGATGTGTTGTAGAGATGGAAAAATTGATTTGTTTGGAGCGGCGTATGGTCCCACTCGTAAACAGAGAAACTGGCTATGAAGTGTCCAAAGGATAAAAATAACTGAACAGTGCGGGTAGTGTTTGTTTGTTTTTTCGGCACGAAAGTAAGTCTTGCCCAAATATCAGAGACCACCATTGAAAACAAACATGTGAGGGGATGAACAAACAAACTGTCACTTTCTCTTTCTTCAAGTCCTGACACAATCACATATTCATACTTCAGGGTTTGTTCAAATTAGAGGCTTTCTGAAATTACCAAATTAGCATAATCCCAGTAATTAAAGTCGCTCGTAATTATATTCAGTGCCATGCAAATGTCGCTCATCTCTCCCCGTGTAATATAGAGTGAACTGTACAGTACCTTTGTAAAGGCAAACTATTTCTTCCACAATGCTTAGTGACACTCACGTATGCATGATTTATTATATCTTCTACATTTAATTTAATCATTATCGGTGCTTGACCGCTAAGTACACCAGGTGTATTTTAGATAGATTTATAGTGGATTATGTATGTGTGTGTCAACTCTACAAGGCTGCCATACTTATTCAATTGGAACTAATGTACCACAAAATAAAATAAATGGCATATTTTTCCCACCAAACATTTCCCCGTCGTTCACTTTTCAACCTTATCGCTGTTGTTACAAGAGGAGAAATAGGGCATTAAGAAAAGAAGAGGCATGCCAGCTATTCCTCTTGAAGTGACATTTCGCATTTCACTGCATACCCTGAGGTGCTCCAATTGTAAATTCATCAATGTCAACACTCTGGAGCTCAGATGAAGGCTTTGAACGAAACAGAAGCCAGCTAATCATGTCAACACAGAGATATTTCATTTCTAATTAGAAAGTACTCTTTTAAAAAATTTACATTGTGACCTTTTTGACATTACTTCACTTGAAATATACACACAGTAAAAATGCATTACATGTACTTAAGAACATTTTTGGAGGAACTAGTACTGTTCTAGTTACTCTCTGTGGGCTGTACTGTCTGGAGGAAATAGTACTGTTCTAGTTGTTCTATGTGGGCTGTACTGTCTGGAGGAACTAGTACCGTTCTAGTTACTATCTGTGGGCTGCACTGTCCAGAGGAAATAGTACTGTTCTAGTTACTCTCTGTGGGCTGTACTGTCTGGAGGAACTAGTACTGTTCTAGTTGTTCTATGTGGGCTGTAATGTCCAGAGGAAATAGTACTTTTCTAGTTACACTCTGTGGGCTGTACTGTCTGGAGGAACTAGTACTGTTGTAGTTACTATCTGTGGGACGTACTGTCTGGAGGAACTAGTACTGTTCTAGTTACTCTCTGTGGGCTGTACTGTCTGGAGGAACTAGTACTGTTGTAGTTACTATCTGTGGGACGTACTGTCTGGAGGAACTAGTACTGTTCTAGTTACTCTCTGTGGGCTGTACTGTCTGGAGGAACTAGTACTGTTCTAGTTGTTCTATGTGGGCTGTACTGTCCAGAGGAACTAGTACTGTTCTAGTTACTCTATGTGGGCTGTACTGTCTGGAGGAACTAATACTGTTCTAGTTACTCTCTGTGGGCTGTACTGTCGGGAGGAACTAGTACTGTTCTAGTTACTATCTGTGGGCTGTACTGTCTGGAGGAAATAGTATTGTTCTAGTTACTCTCTGTGGGCTGTACTGTCTGGAGGAAATAGTACTGTTCTAGTTACACTCTGTGGGCTGTACTGTCTGGAGGAACTAGTACTGTTCTAGTTACTCTCTGTGGGCTGTACTGTCTGGAGGAACTAGTACTGTTCTAGTTACTCTCTGTGGTCTGTACTGTCTGGAGGAACTAGTACTGTTCTAGTTACTCTCTGTGGGCCGTTCTGTCTGGAGGAACTAGTACTGTTCTAGTACTCAAGTAATTTCTGAAGGAAGTTACTTACTTTTTACTCTGTTACATTTTACCAAATCACTTCAGTTAGATTTATAGATTTATATGATTACACTGTATAGTTGCTGTCAAATGAAAAAAACGTTGTCACTCCAAATGTTGTGATTTTCATTTTATTTTACATGAATTGATACGATTGGTTTCCCTTTATATCTGTAAGAACGTTTCACGACCCCTTGACCAATTAAATGTATTAAAAAATATATTGTCATCAAAACTCTTAAGTCCATTGGCTCTCAAAGTTTTCAGTCAAACCCCGTATCTCCACCATGGCTCTTGAAGTGAAGCGTACATCTTCACTCCTAAAGAGATTTTTGTTTGTGTGTTCTTAGCCTAACGCAATCAGAGATAAATTGGACTTTAATTACCTTCTGCCTTTGTAATATTATATATTTCTGGAGTAATATAAGTATTTCTCAGATATAATTCCAATGTTGAAATTGTGTTTTGAGGGCAAATGAAATGGCTAGGTAGCGAACTAACTAGTTAGCCAGTTTGCTTTGGCTAACCCAGAAACTGACAGAATGTTTAATCTCCCATTTCTAGCTCCCCATATGATCTCTGCTTGTTGGCTAAATTAACTAGCCACCTTGTCGTTGGCATTGGCATAATGGGTGAACAGATTAATCAGATGTGTGTGGCAATGGCTAACTAGCTAGCTATCACTTTAGGTTGAAACTAGCCTCTACGAATCCAAGAGTAGAAGACTCCTCTCTCGTCTCTAACGTGTAGGCTCACTTTTTGTGAACAGTCCCATCACAAGTCAGACTGTTGAATAAACTTCATTTAAACATACTTTACCTGTTGTCCGCTGATTTTGTCCTTATGTAGGAGGTGATCATAAGCACTTCCAGCTGATTGCGAGGGAATGCGCTTTGATCGACAACGTTCGGTTACATTTGGCTATTATTTACATATTGTGCATCACGTGAAAATACAAGCAAAAAGTCAGGTAAACAACAATTAACGTTAGCTAGATCAACCGGTCCGCGCAGCGCAGAATCCTCCTACTCCATTGAGCTCTCGCACTGTGTGTGTGTATGTGTGTGTGCGTGTGTGTCTGTCTAAATGTCAATCTGTTTTTATGACAAGGCCTATAAGCACATCTGTCATACATCTCAGTAAGCTTTTTGTGATATATAGATCATTCGGAAAGTATTCAGACCCCTTGTCTTTTTCAAAATGTTGTTAAGTAACAGCCTTATTCTAAAATGGATTAAATACATTGTTTTCCTCACCAATCTACACACAATACCCCATAATGGCAAAACGAAACATGTTTTTTTACAAATCTTTGCAAATGTGTTGAAAAAACAAACAGAAATACCTTATTTACATAAGTATTCAGACCCTTTGCTATGAGACTCGAAATTGAGCTCAGGTGCATCTTGTTTCCATTGATAATCCTTGAGATGTTTCGACAACTTGATTGGAGTCCACCTGTGGTAAATTCAATTGATTAGACATAATTTGGAAAGGCACACACCTGTCTATATAAGGTCCCACAGTTGACAGTGCATGTCAGAGCAAAAACCAAGCCATGAGGTCGAAGGAATTGTCCGTAGAGGTCCGAGACAGGATTGTGTCGAGGCACAGATCTGATTAAGGGTACCAACAAATGTCTGCAGCATTGAAGGTCTCCATCATTCTTAAATGGAAGAAGTTTGCAACCACCGCAACTCTTCCTAGAGCTGGCCGCCTGGCCAAACTGAGCAATCGGGGGAGAAGGGCCTTGGTCAGGGAGGTGACCAAGAACCTGATGGTCACTCTGACAGAGCTCCAGAGTTCCTCTGTGAAAATGGGAGAACCTTCCAGAAGGACAACCATCTCTGCGGCACTCCACCAATCAGGCCTTTATGGTAGAGTGGCCAGACTTAAGCAACTCCTCAGTAAAAGGTACATGACAGGCCGCTTGGAGTTTACCAAAAGGCACCTAACGGACTCTCAGACCATGAGAAACAAGATTCTCTGGTCTGATGAAACCAAGATTGAACACTTTGGCCAGAATGCCAAGCATCACGTCTGAAGGAAACCTGGCACTATCCCTTCAGTGAAGCAAGGTGGTGTCAGCATCATGCTGTGGGGATGTTTTTCAGCGGCAGGGACTAGGAGACTAGTCAGGATCTAGGCAAAGATGAACGGAGCAAAGTACAGAGAGATCCTTGATGAAAACCTGCTCCAGAGCACTCAGGACCTCAGACTGGGGGCGAAGGTTCACCTTCCAACAGGACAATGACCCTAAGCACACAGCCAAGACAATGCAGGAGTGGCTTCGGGACAAGTCTCTGAATGTCCTTGCGTGGCCCAGCTAGAGCCCGGACTTGAACCCGATCGAACATCTCTCGAGAGACCTGAAAATAGCTGTTCAGCGTCTCTCCCCATCCAACCTGACTGAGTTTGAGAGGATCTGCAGAGAAGAATGGGAGAAACTCCCCAAATACAGGTGTGCCAAACTTGTAGCGTCATACCCAAAAAGGTTTGAGGCTGTAATCGCTGCCAAAGGTCCTTCAACAAAGTACTGAGTAAAAGGTCTGAGTACTTATGTAAATTTGATATCAGTTTTTTATATTTCATAAATGTGCAAACATTTCTAAAAACCTGTTTTTGTTTTGTCATTATGGGGTATTGTGTGTAGATTGAAGAGGGGAAAACATTTAATCCATTTTATAATAAGGCTGTAACGTAACAAAATGTGGAAAAGGTCAAGGGGTCTGAATACTTTCCAAATGCACTGTAGCTACCAGAAATATATATTTTTATGTGTTCACAGCTTGTTGCGGCACAACCGAGGGAGAATGTGCCAGCCAAGAAAATACTTTTCAAAGTGGAAAGGAGAGGTTCGGAAGAGATGGATGGCGGGTGAATCCTACCTTGGCAGGAAAAAGATGATTGAGTTGACTATGGCAATTTATATCTGCACTGTTTGATTATTTATTACTACATGATTCTTACTTTAATACCTACCTTCATGTTTAATTCCATGCTGAAATGTGTCCGATTTGCATACTAGTAACATGATTGATAGTGACATTTCAATATTGATTGTTGTTTGACTGTTGTAATACTTACCTGATCCTCCTTGATAAAAAATTTTACATCACAATCTTTTTAGTACGCATTTACCATCACAGGTAGTTGAAATTATATTGTGAAATAAATGTTCATTAATTCTATTGAAATTGTGAAAGTATTCCAATATCTCGTGTACCGTTTACCTTTTTATGAAATTGAGCACATTGATAGATATTTTAACAAGACTGTAATTGAAACTTTACAGCCTACCTGTGCTGGAGGACATCTGCAAGATGGTGCTGGCAGGCTTAAATAATAAATGAATGTAAAATCAATTGCACTAAGTTGTTGTAATTTTTGTTTGCTGTCACAATTTACCATAAGGTGTAAAAAAACGACCTAACAAAATTTGTAAATAGTACTTAAGTAGTCTGACCGTATACTTTTTTACTCTTACTTGAGTAGTTTCTTAAGATGGCTACTTTTACTTTTACTTGAGTTAATTACAATCTAAACTTTTACTTACGTACAGATTTCAGTACTCTACCCATCTCTGGTCAAATTATTTTGATTAAATACTTGAAATAATTAAATAATGATTTTTTTCTGTTTGATGGAGAATGCAGTACCAGTCAAAAGTTTGGACACACCTACTCATTCAAGGGTTTTTCTTTATTTTTACTATTTTCTACATTGTAGAATAATAGTGAAGACATCAAAACTATGAAATAACACATATAGAATCATGTAGTAACCAAAAAAGTGTTAAACAAATCAACATATATTTTATATTTGAGATTCTTCAAAGTAGCCACCCTTTACCTTGAAGACAGCTTTGCACATTCTTGGCATTCTCTCAACCAGCTTCATGAGGTAGTCACCTGGAAATGTCATTATATATACTATTTGTAACATATATGTGTATATTATACAATGTTATAACTAGTACTCCTGTAGCTCAGTTGGTAGAGCATGTCGCTTGCAACGCCAGGGTTGTGGGTTTGATTCCCATGGGGGGCTAGTATGAAAAATGTATGCACTCACTAACTGGAAGTCGCTCTGGATAAGAGTGTCTGCTAAATGACGTAAATGTACTCTAAACTGAAAATGCTTATCAATCAGTGGAAAGCAGCTGTGAAAGTGAGGGAGGTAGAGAACCATAGCCCCTGCATTAGAACTCCCAGACTATGCAGCCACACAGTGGTTTTGACAGGCTGATTTATGGTTAAATAGCGATATTAAAATGTAATAATCATCACATTCTCACCTGCGCTGTTTGGTCCCTTCTGACACCAAGATAATGTGTTTTTTTTGCCCGTCTGCCTCAAGGGTAAGAATCTCGTTCTTGTCAAGCAATGCAGCAATGTGTGAGACAGATGGGGGGGCTGGATGGATTGGGAGTCCTTTTTTTTATTTTTTACAAGTCATTTAGCAGACGCTCTTATCCAGAGTGAGTACATACATTTTTCATACTGGCCCCTGTGGGAATTGAACCCACAACCCTGGCGTTGCATGCGCCATGCACTACCAACTGAGCTACAGGCGTCCTTCACATGAAGTGTGAGAAGGCTTATGTTTAAATAACAGGGCTTATTTCATTTTAATTTCACCAACCATGAATGGTTAGGGCCAAATCCTCTAGGCGCCAACTATTGTGGTTTCATTTATATAAGGCTTCAAGGGATATAGCACAAACAAGAAAATTGCTTCTCATACTTACCATCGCACTAATATCCCGATTGTACTAAATTAGTTTCTTAGTTTGTTATTTCTAAGTACAGTTAAATAGTCAAATGTTCTCAAGTTTGAATAAATGAATGCCGCCTACAGCTACACGTCCTGCCTTGGATGAAGGCAACTCATCTCCCTCGAGACCTTTTGATGAGAATATCTGAAAAATCTGAAAAGGGGATTTCTTCTTCTTTCAACCCCTTCTTGACCTTCAGTTTTGACATGTTTTTAATGCTTTGTGGGATGGCTTGGGTGGCTCTCTTACTCTTATTGGGTGGATCTTCAAATAATTTCAAATAATTTCACTCATGCTGTTGCATCCAGGGTTGCTTAATTGCCCCTGAGTGCATCATAGTGGGCAACGGGCCTGAGCGGATCACCTGCATCCTGCTCAGGTTTTTGAACCGCGACTCATCATCAGAGAGGTTAGAGGGCTCAGTGCTCACCTGCCAAGCTGTAATGTCAGGTGAAGGCCTCTTTATCTATGGCCTCTTTAATTACCACAGTAATACTCCAATCATCACATTTAGACACATTTTTCCACCCGAGCGTTCTCACTGCTTAGAAAACGTAATATTGTAGGGCTTCCCTCAGGCCCCTTTTCATGACCGTGCTAGCAGCCACGTGAGTGAGTGCGAGCTAGCCACCGACTGGTTATGCTAGCCAAGACCAACAGCACAAACCAATGGACTATACAGCTACAAGTAGTGAGTGGAGTTACAAATGGACTATGCTAAACAAGTTAAACGTCTTACCTGTGAATAAATGTTTTTTGCCATTCTGGTGTTTGAGCATTCTGGTATTGGAGCATTCCAAGGGACATTCTGGTGTTGAAGCCCCCTACCAAGTCTCGTCCTACTGAGAAAGTCATCATTCACAAGCCTCCCTATATGCATAGAGACAGCTGTGCTTTGTGGACTGGTTGGTATGAAGATTATATAATGTGTCTCAATTGTCACTCGGTTAAAGCATGGCACTGGAACTCATACAGTACATGCTGTATGGTTATTATATATATATATATATTTATTTTTTTACTTATTTTTTATTTATTTTTTTCATTTCACCTTTATTTAACCAGGTAAGCCAGTTGAGAACAAGTTCTCATTTACAACTGCGACCTGGCCAAGATAAAGCAAAGCAGTGCGATAAAAACAACAGCACAGAGTTACATATGGGGTAAAACAAAACATAAAGTCAAAAATACAACAGAAAATATATATATATATACAGTGTGTGCAAATGTAGCAAGTTTTGGAGGTAAGGCAATAAATAGGCTATAGTGCAAAATAATTACAATTAGTATTAACACTGGAATGATAGATGTGCAAGAGATGATGTGCAAATAGAGATACTGACTTGCAAATGAGCAAAATAAATAACAATATAGGGATGAGGTAGTTGGGTGGGCTAATTTCAGATGGGCTGTGTACAGGTGCAGTGATCGGTAAGGTGCTCTGATAACTGATGCTTAAAGTTAGTGAGGGAGATAAGAGTCTCCAGCTTCAGAGATTTTTGAAATTCGTTCCAGTCATTGTTAGCAGAGAACTGGAAGGAATGGTGGCCAAAGGAGGTGTTGGCTTTGGGGATGACCAGCGAGATATACCTGCTGGAGCGCATACTACGGGTGGGTGTTGCTAAGGTGACCAATGAGCTAAGATAAGGCTGGGATTTGCCTAGCAGTGATTTATAGATGACCTGGAGCCAGTGGCTTTGGCGACGAACATGTAGTTAGGACCAGCCAACAAGAGCGTACAGGTCACTGTGGTGGGTAGCGTATGGGGCTTTGGAGACAAAACGGATGGCACTGTGATAGACTACATCCAATTTGCTGAGTAGAGTGTTGGAGGCTATTTTGTAAATGACATCGCCGAAGTCGAGGATCGGTAGGATAGTCAGTTTTACGAGGGCATGTTTGGCAGCATGAGTGAAGGAGGCTTTGTTGCGAAATAGGAAGCCGATTCTAGATTTAACTTTGGATTGGAGATTCTTAATGTGAGTCTGGAAGGAGAGTTCACAGTCTAACCAGACACCTAGGTATTTGTAGCTGTCCACATACTCTAGGTCAGACCCGTCGAGAGTAGTGATTCTAGTCGGGTGGGCGGGTGCCAGCAGCGTTCGATTGAAGAGCATGCATTTAGTTTTACTAGTGTTTAAGAGCAGTTGGAGGCTACTGAAGGAGTGTTGTATGGCATTGAAGCTCGTTTGGAGGTTTGTTAACACAGTGTCCAATGAAGGGCCAGATGTATACAAAATGGTGTCGTCTGCGTAGAGGTGGATCTGAGAGTCAGTACATGCTGAATGGTTATTATATTGATGATGGGTAGCACAGAGACAGAGACTGATTTACATCATATTGTTGTTAGATTGATTTGTGGTATGAGAGTTCACTTTAGTGTGGTAGGTATCCAGTACATAACATTCTGATTATAGCCATGTCTTTTTAGCATTGTTTTATCTGTCCATATACGCGTATATGCTTGTCCTACATTATAAAAGGGATAATATCAAGGTAAGGACTAACTTAAAGGGGCAATATGCAGTTGCATACATTTTTTGACTTATAAATGAATGATACAGTGCATTCGGAAAGTATTCAGACCCCTTGATTTTTTTCCACATTTTTTTTACGTTACAGCCTTATTCTAAAATGGACTAAATTGTTTTTTCCCCTCATCAATCTACACACAACACCCCATAATGACAAAGCAAAAACAGGCTTTAAGACATTTTTGCAAATGTGTCGTTTCTTGAAAGAATATAACTCATAAATGCCTCATGAGCTTAGTTCAACTGTCATAACACATCAGAACCCCAAATATAACCTTGTTTTACTCCAATGTTTGTAAACATTGTAAATGTAAACATATGAATGCCTCCAAACATGGTTAAAACTATCATTTTTATATGATGGATGGTCAGTTTTTGCATCCATAGCTCTGTCTATGAATTTGAGTGTTTACATTTCTCCACCCCATCCCCAGCTTTTTATTTAAAAAATGTGTTGGGGTGAATGCTTTGTTATTGTTTCAACAGCAGATTGCCCATTTAATATCTAAATAGGTAATTTCGCTGGACTATCCTTTTAAGATCCATGCAATGTCTAATCGCCTCTATTGACAATCGTTACATCACATCGTTTAAAAGCCCTCTTGAAGAGGCAGGAGTAAATGAATGTTCCAACCTGCTGCCTGCCTGGATGGCTGTTTTAGCAAGCTCCAGCCCCAGTTAGCCCCGAGGCCCTGCCTGTCACATACTTAGAGAGATAAGAGCGTCCACGCTGATCTGATTCTCACAAAACCTATGGCAGTCTTCCTGCCTCCTCAGAACAACAAGAGATTGGAACTGTCACTCACTGCCCGTGCAGCTAGTGTAGTCACTAAACTGCACAAATCCTGCATTAGCCCTAAACTCACCACCTCTAAATATTCTGGTGAGTTGCTCTCCTTTTATCTGGGAAATACTCTCTCCCTCATATTCAAAACAAATGTCTTTGTTTATATATTAGCAGACGCTCTTATCCATAGCGACTTACAGGAGCAATTAGGGTTAAGTGCCTTGCTCAAGGGCACATCCACAGATTTTAACTTCTTAAAGGAACCCATTGTTTTATTCTACAGTTTTTTTGTTGAATTATGTATTGAGCTTTTCAAAGGCACTCCCAACCAGATGAGAGATCTTGCATGAGAAGCCTCACATGGATACAAAGCAATGTGATTTCAATGTGTTCTGTTTCTATTAAATTTTTTGGGGTGGGATGGTGGGAGTGGGGGGGCATATTGCAAGCATTTAGGTTGATTTAAGACAGATTTCTTCCCTTGCATATCTATCTGAGCTTAGTTGAGTTTCAGAAAGAGTTCAGTCCCAAAGAATATCCAACATCATCCAAGGAGCTGATGAAGATCACAGGTGTATTTTAATGGCATTTCTACTCTGCATTCATTACTGCCACTAACCTAATAACAGAGCACTTTTTTAGAGGCGCTACCCTTGGGTTTATGCGGGTTGTAAATGTCTTATGTAATAAAATGACACTGAGCTCATTGTAAATTTCAGCCCAACACATTCAATATCAGGGTTTTATACGTGAGTAAAAAAGAGACTGCACGTGTTAGTTTTACAACTGAGGAAAATAGAAAGTTCAGGGATGGCGTTCTCGGGGTGATGAGAGGTGTTGGGTTTGTGCCAGACATAACGTTTTCCTTGATGGCCAAAAATCTAAATTTTAGTCTCATCTGACCAGATTACCTTCTTACATATGTTTGAGGAGTCTCCCACATGCCTTTTGGCGAACACCAAACATGTTTGCTTATTTTTTTCTTTAAGCAATGGCTTTTTTCTGGCCACTCTTTCGTAAAGCCCAGCTCTGTGGACAGATACTCCAATCTCCGTAGTGGAGCTTTGCAGCTCCTTCAGGGTTATCTTTGGTCTCTTTGTTGCCTCTCTGATTAATGCCCTCCTTGCCTGGTCCGTGTGTTTTGGTGGGCGGCCCTCTCTTGGCAGGTTTGTTGTGGTGCCATATTCTTTCAATTTTTTAATATTGGATTGAATGGTGCTCCGTGAGATGTTCAAAGTTTCTGATATTTTTTTATAACCCAACCCTGATATGTACTTCTCCACAACTTTGTTCCTGACCTGTTTGGAGAGCTCATTGGTCTTCATGGTGCCGCTTGCTTGGTGGTGCCCCTTGCTTAGTGGTGTTGCAGACTCTGGGGCCTTTCAGAACAGGTGTATATATACTGAAATCATGTGACACTTAGATTGCACACAGGTGGACTTTATTTAACTAATTATGTGACTTCTGATGGTAATTGGTTGCACCAGATCTTATTTAGGGGCTTCATAGCAAAGGGAGTGAGTACATATGCACACACCACTTTTCCGTGATTTATTTTTTAGAATTTTTTGAAACAAGTTATTGTTTTCATTTCACTTCACCAATTTTGACGATTTTGTGTAAGTCCATTACATGAAATCCAAATAAAAATCAATTTAAATTACAGGTTGTAATGCAACAAAATAGAAAAAACTCCAAGGGGGATGAATACTTTTGCAAGGCACTATACACCTTTCATTTTTTTTTTAAACAGAGCCATTTCAATGTTTTCTGTTACCAAAGACAACATCACCCCGCTACATTGTCAACCATTCAGACCAGATACTAATTTAATTCCATTAGCTGCACTTAAAAACAAATAACTTGTCTCAACTCAAGCTGGCCTCAGCTGCCAAAAGGAGAAAGGATTAGGTAAGAGGACTCATTAACTTTACCCATTGGGTGTTTGTTGGTTGTTGGATTGCGTTCTCTTGGGTAGACTTTTACCAGTTTTCTGGGAAGGGGCCAGTACACAGGTTAATTACAGGAGATGCTGACCTCGGTGACCCCTTCAACCCACCACACCCGACACTTACTGTGGCATGCTGTCTGCACACCGTGAGTCCTGCCCAGTCGTCTATGCATGACAATAGGCCAGGTTATGGAGCCAGTAATTAAGGACAAGCAGGGTTCTTTAGCCTTCTCAGATGTGTGGGGGAGACGCCCCCCACCTGGCCCCCCCTGCGCTCCCGCCCCTGACACACCCACTGACCTTTCTTTCTCAGTCACACTGAAACAAATTTGAGAATTTTCACTCTGTCACAGTTCCTCCTATTAAGTTGTTGTCTGCTATTATGGTAATTGTTTTAAAATGTCAGTAAAGCATAATGTGTGGAATGTTTTAACAAGAAAACTCAACATTGCTAATTAATCATATTTCTGTGTTTATTATTATATATATAATTTAATGTGTTTGCAGGATTGAAAGCCATATTTTCTATGTAGCAAGAAAGGCTGCATTTGTTTGTGAATTCACAAAGCCCACTGTGTCAGTTTTGATGTTAACCAGGTTTCGCAATATGCATAAGGAAAATATGGAAAACATTAGAGTCTGACCTTACACAGATATTTAGTCTGACCTTACACAGATATTTAGTCTGATGTTACACAGATATTTAGTCTGACGTTACACAGATATTTAGTCGGAAATTACACAGATATTTTGGAAAACAAATGGGGTCCCAGATCGTGTTGAGCCCCATTGAACAGTTAATTCTCCACAAACATAAAAGGATGAAAATACAGTAAAAATATCTGAAAATATTATTGTAAAAATAAAGTTATATGCCAATAAGAACCTTTAGGGCACTTGAGTATATATCTTAACCTTTTACGGCAATGTGCTAAATCAGAGTCACACACAGTGTTTCTTGGTAATCTTAAACAAATCTACTTTGAAACCAAAGTAATTAATTTGCATTTTATTGCATGACATAAGTATTTGATCACCTACCAACCAGTAAGAATTCCGGCTCTCACAGACCTGTTAGTTTTTCTTTAAGAAGCCCTCCTGTTCTCCACTCATTACCTGTATTAACTGCACCTGTTTAAACTCGTTACCTGTACAAAAGACACCTGTCCACACACTCAATCAAACAGACTCCAACCTCTCCACAATGGCCAAGACCAGAGAGCTGTGTAAGGACATCAGTGATAAAATTGTAGACCTGCACAAGGCTGGGATGGGCTACAGTACAATAGGCAAGCAGCTTGGTGAGAAGGCAACAACTGTTGGCGCAATTATTAGAAAACGGAAGAAGTTCAAGATGACGGTCAATCACTCTCGGTCTGGGGCTCCATGCAAGATCTCACCTCGTGGGGCATCAATGATCATGAGGAAGGTGAGGGATCAGCCCAGAACTACACGGCAGGACCTGGTCAATGACCTGAAGAGAGCTGGGACCACAGTCTCAAAGAAAACCATTAGTAACACACTACGCCGTCATGGATTAAAATCCTGCAGCGCACGCAAGGTCCCCCTGCTCAAGCCAGCGCATGTCCAGGCCCGTCTGAAGTTTGCCAATGACCATCTGGATGATCCAGAGGAGGAATGGGAGAAGGTCATGTGGTCTGATGAGACAAAAATAGAGCTTTTTGGTCTAAACTCAACTCGCCATGTTTGGAGGAAGAAGAAGGATGAGTACAACCCCAAGAACACCATCCCAACCGTGAAGCATGGAGGTGGAAACATCATTCTTTGGGGATGCTTTTCTGCAAAGGGGACAGGACAACTGCACCGTATTGAGGGGAGGATGGATGGGGCCATGTATCGCGAGATCTTGGCCAACAACCTCCTTCCCTCAGTAAGAGCATTGAAGATGGGTCGTGGCTGGGTCTTCCAGCATGACAACGACCCGAAACACACAGCCAGGGCAACTAAGGAGTGGTGCCGTAAGAAGCATCTCAAGGTCCTGGAGTGGCCTAGCCAGTCTCCAGACCTGAACCCAATAGAACATATTTGGAGGGAGCTGAAAGTCTGTATTGCCCAGCGACAGCCCCGAAACCTGAAGGATCTGGAGAAGGTCTGTATGGAGGAGTGGGCCAAAATCCCTGCTGCAGTGTGTGCAAACCTGGTCAAGACCTACAGGAAACGTATTATCTCTGTAATTGCAAACGAAGGTTTCTGTACCAAATATTAAGTTCTGCTTTTCTGATGTATCAAATACTTATGTCATGCAATAAAATGCAAATTAATTACTTAAAAATCATACAATGTGATTTTCTGGATATTTTTTTTTAGATTTCGTCTCTCACAGTTGAAGTGTACCTTTGATAAAAATTACAGACCTCTACATGCTTTGTAAGTAGGAAAACCTGCAAAATCGGCAGTGTATCAAATACTTGTTCTCCCCACTGTATATACGCAACTCAATATTAGGAAGTTCCTAATGTTCCTGATGTTTTGTACACTCAGTATATATATATATATATGTATGTATATATACTGACTGTACAAAACATTAGGAACATTAGGAAATTCCTAATATTGAGTTGCACCCCCTTTTGCCCTCAAAACAGCCTACACAGGGATGCTGGCCAATGTTGACTCCAATGCTTCTCACAGTTGTGTCAAGTTGGCTGGATTTCCTTTGGGTGGTGGACCATTCCTGATACACATAGGAAACTGTTGAGCATGAAAAACCCTGCAGCGTTGCAGTTCTTGACACACCTACCACCATACCCTGTTCAAAGGCACTTAAATATTTTGCCTTGCCCATTCACCCTCTGAATGGCACACATACACAACCCATGTCTCAATTGTCTCAAGGCTTAACAATCCTTCTTTAACCTTTCTCCTCCCCTTCATCTACACTGAATGAAGTGGATTTAACAGGTGACATCAATAAGGGATCATAGCTTTCACCTGGATTCACCTGGTCAGTCTATGTCATGGAAAGAGCAGGTTTCCTTAATGTTTTGTACCCTCAGTGTATATAAAACACAGGAAAATCTAGTTTTTGACTGCACTGGGCCTTTAATAAATATATGTCAACTGTTGTACAATGAGAATGACTAATCATTTTATGTCATATACATCTATTAACACTAGAGGGCCCTGTTTCTCTCTGATTTCTCTGACAACAGAAGCTGATATTTTGGCACTACCAAGCATATAATTATGGTGTGAATCACAAACATACACACAAAATAAAGAAATAAAGAGTTAACGCCATGCTGTATGTGAATTGTATAGACTTACAGTACAGTTAATACAACATGAACATTGGCATAGGCTTATCTAAGGGCCACATGGGTTATTATGGACCTAATATTGTACCTGCAATTATCAATAACATGTCATATCATGAACAAAACAAATAGAATGTGGATATACAAAAATAAACATTTGCAGTAGGTTTATTGCAACAATAGACCAAAAATATCAAAATTGGTGGACAGTGATCTCATATAGGTATTATATTAAAGTCAAAATTGAGCAATATTCTCCTCTGCTTATTTCCCTCCATTCTAAACCAATCAAACCATGTTAATTTATGACATAAATATTAACATAAGCAGTGCTTAGTAGTGTATCCATATCTTATCCCCACAGAGAGAAAGTGGAGCGTTGAAGAAAACCAAATGAGTGCTGATAAGAGAGGAGAGTATGCTCAGAGCGTTTTAGACACACAGCCCTCTGGGTAGAGTTAATTGATGAAGCCTCCCTAATGAACGGGGCAGATCTTCGCCAAAGGCCCTGTTTTAACAACAATTACCACGCCAAGGAAATTTGAGCACATTTGGATTAGTGAGGCTCACTATCCAGCAAGCCATTTTCTGAGCTAATGACAAACTCGTCAAAGTCATCCTTAATAAATGCCAAAACTTGTGCGGATGCTTCATTGCAAGCATCGGGTCATGATGTTTGAGGTCTGTTCTGCTGTCCTCTATGTAATAAGTTAAGAAGCTAAAATTTAAAGTTAAGGGGGAAAATACAGATTAAAGTTTATCTGTAAATTAGTTAATAATTTGTATTTTCCTGATAACATGGATGGCAATCTGTGTTTTATTACTGGGAGAGAAAGTTATTGGGAGATGAGTAGAATATTTGGTTGAAGCTGTATATCAGAACGCAAGAGCTCGTATGCATGGACTTGTTATGAGATATTGTCATTCTTCATTTCCCCTAATCTAATGAGATGAATTCATTGCTAAAAGCTGTCAGTGGTTGGTCGCCGCAGTCTCTACTGAGATTGTTAAATAAGATTGTTAAATAAGCGATCATTGAATGGAAAGTTTTGCATAAAAGCCATAATTAATAGAAGTGATGTGATAGTATGTAATCACTTGGCGCTTTGATTGACATCTGAAGATGGAGGCCTCAGGTAAATTATATTTAAGAGTATCTGTTTTTCCAGAGCGGGTGGATTCCGGTAAGAGAGTCTGACATCGCCGAGTGCTCCTAGGAAGTCGTCTAACTGCACACAGACAGACAGCAAAGCTGGGAGGTGGCGATCATTTATAGGATACATCAAAGCGTCCTTGATATCATCCTCCATTACGTCCTTCAGCCTCCCATGGCTTTCAAGACAAATACTGTCATTTACATTAGCTTAGCCAACGCTGTAACTCTCTCAGATGCAATGGTTGCAACCCAATCTCATAAATAATCTGTCACTAAATGACGTATATGTATCACATTAGAATGTCATATATTTTGATGTTTGTAATTCAGAAGATTTGCGGTAGCTATAATGTAAGTTATCCATATTAGGACAGCATCAATGATAAAACACTACAAAGTGTTCCATACAATGAGGTGGTCTGCTGGGGTCCATGGAGCACCAGAGGATTCCTTCAGTGTCATCTCCCTGAGGCCCCCAGCCAGATCTGCCCTGGCAGGCTCTACACTTTGCCTGTCTGTAATTCACAGTGACAGGTCTGCAGCTTGGGGGCAGACCTGTAACCCTGTATGCCATGTTAACAAACAGGCCCTGGGAAGCCAGCAAAGATCCCCCACCCCCACACCTCCTTCTGCCTCCCTCCTCCTACTCTCTCCTTCTTCCTCCCCCACTTTCTCCTTCATCCCTCCTTCCTACTCAGTCAGGTCACCTGTAAAAGGACCCAGGGTTCCACCTTGTCTTGTGAAGATATCTTTTAGATCTATTTTCACAGCCCTCTAGCTTGATAATTACTAAGACACAGTGCCCCAGGTACCTCTGTTATTTTAAACATTGGTTAAGAATGGCTCTGATAGTAGAATAGAGAGATGTCTTTAGCTATTACTTTTTTACTGCAGGTGTACTCCATTATAAATCAAACACAATAGGATTGTCTATCCTGTATGATCAGTACCTAATTATCACATGTAAGTAACCATGTGATGTTGTGTTGCTGTTGTGTTGCAACAAATGCCATGACCAATGTTTATCTAATGTGTGTGAAGAATGCATGTCCTCTGGGCAGTCGAGAAGCATGGCAGAGTTTTGCTCTTCCCCTACCTGTGTGTTCTGTGCATGGTGGATGACCCCATGACTGCGCACGAATAGGGTAGTTTCATAGACTGCATTGTACGAAAAGCAACTCTAGCCCTGATTTGGAAATGTCAGGGTGACTCACAGCTCAACACTGTCCTCGTGTCCTCACCCTGCTTTTATGCCCATAACGGTATAGCCAAATTTATCAGGAAATGTCCAAATGCAACAACAACAAAAAATATATCAACTTAACTTTGCAGTCATGTTCAGTAAGTGGAAACATACAGACGTGCTTCTTGATAGCATTTATCAAGTGATTATGAATTACCTCAGGCCACAAAGGGGTAATTTAATGCCACATGAATATGGAAATTTCATCCCAATGTCATAACACACTTACGAGTCACCAGACTGATCCAAGAACAGCAACCTCGACAGTTATCATTTTTGTTTACTTCTGATAGAACATGAGTTCTACTCTGGCTGTATTTATTATCATGTGATATAAACTGGGTGGTTCGAGCCCTGAATGCTGATTGGCTTACCACGGGTATGACGAAACATTAATTTTTACTGCTCTAATTATGTTGGTAACCAGTTTATAATAGCAATAAGGCACCTCAGGGTTTGTGGTATATGGCCAATATACCACGGCTAAGGGCTGTATCCAGGCACACTGCGTTGTGTCGTGCCTAAGAACAGCCCTTAGCAGTGGTATTTAACCTCTGGCATTATTGTTAAATTATAAGAGGCAAGAGATGGCCGAAGTACGGTGTCCATATTAGGACATATGAACACGGGGTTCTTTACTGTCATCAATGGTATGGAATCACTTGAGTGGTACCTTGCTTTAAGTGTATTGTTACTCATGGTTCCACATTACAGGCATCCAAAACAAAGAGCACACGTTTTAAACATACATCTAACATACTGTATCTCGCTACAATGACTGATTGTCTCACTATACATACATTTCCATAACCAACTGGTTGTTCCTGAGAGTGAGGCACTCATCCATATCTAGTGTACCTATGTGTGTTGCTCCCATATGTGTTCAGGTAATATACAGTTCAGGTAATATACTGTTCAGGTAATATACTCTTCAGGTAATATACAGTTCAGGTAATATACTGTTCAGGTAGTATACTGTTCAGGTAATATACAGTTCAGGTAATATACAGTTCAGGTAATATACTGTTCAGGTAGTATACTGTTCAGGTAATATACAGTTCTGGTAATATACAGTTCAGGTAATATACTGTTCAGGTAATATACTGTTCAGGTAGTATACTGTTCAGGTAATATACAGTTCAGGTAATATACAGTTCAGGTAATATACTGTTCAGGTAGTATACTGTTCAGGTAATATACTCTTCAGGTAATATACAGTTCAGGTAATATACTGTTCAGGTAATATACTGTTCAGGTAATATACTCTTCAGGTAATATACAGTTCAGGTAGTATACTGTTCAGGTAATATACTCTTCAGGTAATATACAGTTCAGGTAATATACTGTTCAGGTAATATACTGTTCAGGTAGTATACTGTTCAGGTAATATACTCTTCAGGTAATATACAGTTCAGGTAATATACTGTTCAGGTAATATACTGTTCAGGTAGTATACTGTTCAGGTAATATACAGTTCAGGTAATATACAGTTCAGGTAATATACTGTTCAGGTAGTGTACTGTTCAGGTAATATACTCTTCAGGTAATATACAGTTCAGGTAATATACTGTTCAGGTAATATACTGTTCAGGTAGTATACTGTTCAGGTAATATACTCTTCAGGTAATATACAGTTCAGGTAATATACAGTTCAGGTAATATACTCTTCAGGTAATATACAGTTCAGGTAATATACTCTTCAGGTAATATACAGTTCAGGTAATATACTGTTCAGGTAATATACTGTTCAGGTAATATACAGTTCAGGTAATATACTGTTCAGGTAATATACTGTTCAGGTAATATACTGTTCCAGTAATATACTGATCGGAATAACATCAGCACCGTCAGACTGTAAGGCATACCAAAAGATGGATGCAGGGAGGGTGAATCTACTGAGAAACTGTGCTTGGTTTTGTGCCCACCCAATTGGCAGTGGTCGCCTTGCTATTCTCCTTGGGAAGAATGTGTTCAGTACTCTCCCTTTGTAGGAATGAAAATGTATGCACTCACTGCTGTAAGTCGCTCTGGATAAGAGCATCTGCTAAGTGACTAAAATGTAAAATGTAAAATGTTTTTACTTCCCTTTCTGTATAATGGGCGTTACCAGTTCAGCCACTTTCCTCTCTCTGTAGTGGCCGATACCAGTTCAGCCATGACACCAGGGATGAATGTGCCCTCTCGCTCCACTGTGAGTGACCTCTGACCTAGCTGGATTCAAAATGGCCACCGCTGATGCAGGTTTTGGAATGTCTTGTTTGTCTTGTGTAATTTTGACCACATAACACAATAGTCATTGTCTGTTGTCTGTAATGTCTGACATTAAAGATGATGAATTTTATGAATTATATTTAGCAATGTTTTGATTGGCTTTGAGGAGGAAATGCTTTGATGAGTCATGCATAACTATCAGTTGGAATATCCACAGTCTAATCAAGCCAACAGGAAGTGAACTATCAGCTGGAATATCCAGTCTAATCAAGCCAACAGGAAGTGGCAGAGAAGAGCGTGGGAGAAAAGGTGGGGAACGAAATAGACTTCATGGATGAATGACTTTCCCTAGCACAGTAAAAGTCAAGGTATACTTGAGACATTGTTGCATTATGAAGTTGTAAATGCTGATCCTTTGTTTTGTATGACATCAGTAAGCCTGTATGAAGTTCACTCAACTGTGGTGGTTTGTCGTGTTACACAGGTCAAAGCAGAAAGTGAGAGAGAGAGAGAGAGAGAGAGAGAGAGAGAGAGAGAGAGAGAGAGAGAGAGAGAGAGAGAGAGAGAGAGAGAGAGAGAGAGAGAGAGAGAGAGAGAGAGAGAGAGAGAGAGAGAGAGAGAGAGAGAGAGAGAAAGAGAGAGAGAGACAGAGATAGAGAGAGAGAGAGAGAGAGAGAGAGAGAGAGAGAGAGAGCGAGAGAGAGAGAGAGAGAGAGAGAGAGAGAGAGAAGAGCTGGAGAGAGAGTGAGTGGGCTACAAGCATGGAAGCAATTAGAGGAGAACAAAGCTGAAAAAGTCAAGACAAAATGTCAAAAACACGAGTTTGGTAAATGACCTCATAAACACCAGCCAACCCCTCCCCGCCCTCCCTCCCCTTCGAACCACTACACTCTCCTTCCCTCCTTCTCTGCACTCTCCACCCCCCCTCTCTCACACCCTTTCTCTCTCTCTCTCTCTCTCTCTCTCTCTCTCTCTCTCTCTCTCTCTCTCTCTCTCTCTCTCTCTCTCTCTCTCTCTCTCTCTCTCTCTATTTCTCTCTCTTTCTCTCTCTCCCACCTCTCTCTCGCTCTCTTTCACTCTCTCTCCCCTCTCTCTATTTCTCTCTCTCCCTCTCCCCCTCTCTCTCTCCCCTCTCTCTCTCTCTCCCTCTTTCTTTCTTTCTCCCCCCCCCTCTCTCTCTCTCTATCTATCTCTGTCTCTCTCTGTCTCCCTCTCTCTCTCTCTCTCTCTCTCTCTGTCCTGCTTGGCTGCCTGTTCCGTTCATCTGGTGTTCATATGGGCTCCAGTTCCCTCCTGCAATCCAGCCCAAAACGATTTCCTTTTTCAATTTCCAGGGGAAGTTGTTAAATGGTTCCTGAACCAAACAAGCTTTTTTTCTGTCCCTCTCTCTGTGCATATTCTCTCTCTCTCTCTCTCTCTCTCTCTATATATATATATATATATATATATATATTTCTCTCTCTCTCTCTCCCTCTCCCTCTCTCTCTATCTCTCTCTCTGTGTGCTCATTCTCTCTCTTTCTCTCTCGCTCTTTCTCTCTCTCTCTCTTTCTCTCTATTTCTCTCTCTCTTTCTCTCTCTCTCTCTCTCTCTTTCTCTCTCTCTCTCTCTTTCTCTCTATCTCTCTCGCTCTCTCGCTCTCTCTCTTGCTCTCCCTCTCCCACTGTCTTACAGTACTTACCCTGTTCTATTATAGCATCCCACAGACTGTTTGTATGTAAACTCTTCCCAGTCAATGTGATTCCTGATAACAACATGCTCCTCAACTTATTCTATAGATGGACTTTTAAGGTCACTGAAAACAAACTTCTATATACTGTATAAAAGGACCTAATCCTAACCTGAAATCCGCACTCATCTCAAGTTTGAGTGCAGATCTACCTTTGACATCAGTGCATGATGCATGATTGATGCAAAAGTCAGAGTTACGAAAGTGTCTGGCTCAAAGTGAGTATAAAATAAATACTTCTTCACATTATTTTTCAAATGTCAAACCTGCTACTTTAAATAAAGTAGAGTATACAAGGCCAATATAGCGACTTTTTAGAACTCTGGGTAACACTTTACATTAAGTTGCCAAACTGAACATTTTTCTTCTGTCTCATTTCTCCTGGTTAGCCTATTGTCTGCAAAGGTTGTTACATTGTAACTACAAAGTAATTCAAATGTCACTTCACTTTACATTAAGTTGCTTGCTCCTGGGTAAGTACATTGAGTTAAAAAAGTGACAAAGAAATGATCAGTCTATAATTTTAATGGTAGGTTTATTTGAACAGTGAAATACAGAATAACAACAACAAAAATCCAGAAAAACGCATGTCAAAAATGTTATAAATTGATTTGCATTTTAATGAGGGAAATAAGTATTTGACCCCCTCTCAATCAGAAAGATTTCTGGCTCCCAGGTGTCTTTTATACAGGTAACGAGCTGAGATTAGGAGCACACTCTTAAAGGGAGTGCTCCTAATCTCAGCTTGTTACCTGTATAAAAGACACCTGTCCACAGAAGCAATCAATCAGATTCCAAACTCTCCACCATGGCCAAGACCAAAGAGCTCTCCAAGAATGTCAGGGACAAGATTGTAGACCTACACAAGGCTGGAATGGGCTACAAGACCATCGCCAAGCAGCTTGGTGAGAAGGTGACAACAGTTGGTGCGATTATTCGCAAATGGAAGAAACACAAAATAACTGTCAATCTCCCTCGGCCTGGGGCTCCACGCAAGATCTCACCTTGTGGAGTTGCAATGATCATGAGAACAGTGAGGAATCAGCCCAGAACTACACGGGAGGATCTTGTCAATGATCTCAAGGCAGCTGGGACCATAGTCACCAAGAAAACAATTGGTAACACACTACGCCGTAAAGGACTGAAATCCTGCAGCGCCCGCAAGGTCCCCCTGCTCAAGAAAGCACATATACAGGCTCGTCTGAAGTTTGCCAATGAACATCTGAATGATTCAGAGGAGAACTGGGTGAAAGTGTTATGGTCAGATGAGACCAAAATGGAGCTCTTTGGCATCAACTCAACTCGCCGTGCTTGGAGGAGGAGGAATGCTGCCTATGACCCCAAGAACACCATCCCCACCGTCAAACATGGAGGTGGAAACATTATGCTTTGGGGGTGTTTTTCTGCTAAGGTGACAGGACAACTTCACCGCATCAAAGGGACGATGGACGGGGCCATGTACCGTCAAATCTTGGGTGAGAACCTCAGCCAGGGCATTGAAAATGGGTCGTGGATGGGTATTCCAGCATGACAATGACCCAAAACACACGGCCAAGGCAACAAAGGAGTGGCTCAAGAAGAAGCACATTAAGGTCCTGGAGTGGCCTAGCCAGTCTCCAGACCTTAAACCCATAGAAAATCTGTGGAGGGAGCTGAAGGTTCGAGTTGCCAAACGTCAGCCTCGAAACCTTAATGACTTGGAGAAGATCTGCAAAGAGTGGGACAAAATCCCTCCTGAGATGTGTGCAAACCTGGTGGCCAACTACAAGAAACGTCTGACCTCTGTGATTGCCAACAAGGGTTTTGCCACCAAGTACTAAGTAATGTTTTGCAGAGGGGTCAAATACTTATTTCCCTCATTAAAATGCAAATAAATTTATAACATTTTTGACATGAGTTTTTCTGGATTTTTTTGTTGTTATTCTGTCTCTCACTGTTCAAATAAACCTACCATTAAAATTATAGACTGATCATGTCTTTGTCAGTGGGCAAACTTACAAAATCAGCAGGGGACCAAATACTTTTTTCCCTCACTGTACATTGTAAATACAAGTATATCCTATGTAAATGCATTGATCTTACATTACACTTGATTCAGTATAGCCTTTGAGCCAGGTGTTAACATTTAAATAAAGGAATTGAAAATGACCGGTAGTTACTGACAGGGTGTGCTGTGTTATAGTTGATGTTACCAGGTCCTATTTATCAACCCTGGTATTACATGTGGATTCAACGGTAGTGGCTCCTTGTAGTGACATGTAACAAGGTCATATTTTGGTTCGAGTTATTAACATGGTAATTCACAGGTGACTTTCAAATGTGTAATTACAAAACATTAGTTACATAGTGGAACAAGAGAATGTTCAATAACATTTTTAGTCATTTAGCAGACGCTCTTATCCAGAGCGACTTACATGAGCAATTAGGGTTAAGTGCCTTGCTTAAGGGCACATCGACTTACCTGGGGTAGCTCGGGGATTAGAACCAGCGACCTTTCGGTTACTGGCACAACGCTCTTACCCACTAAGCTACCTGCCGCCTCTAGGTGAAAATAACATTAGTATTTACACATGTGGAATAATCTTCAGCAAGTGATTGTGTAATTACACATTCCTTGTTCCAATTGTGTAATAACTGATTCCGCAACAACCCTATGACCATGTAATTACATATTAAAACCTATGTAACTGCTATGTTGTTAACACATTTATTACTGTGTTAGTTGCATAGTAATTGGGGCAACTTAATGTAACGTGTTACCTAACTCTGCATCAGTGTGGGCCCACCATGTAGAATAAATGTTCTATGTTCTTATCCTCACTTACAGTCTATCTTTTGTCCTCGCTACACACACACACACACACACACACACACACACACACATACACACACACACACATGCACACACACACACACACAGTCAGGCAGTAGCCACAGGGCCCATAGAGAAGCATGTTCATCTGAAGGACGTACGATCGCCAAGCAGACTTTCCCAGCCCCATCCCCTCCGCTCCACCCCACTCCTCTTCACTCTCCATGCCCTCTAACCTTGCTACGAGTCCAGAGAAACACAGAGAGGGAGAGAGAGCTCCACTCCTCCACCACTTCATCTCCCTTTCCCCGCTCCCTCTCTCCCCCCCCCCCCCCATCCTCGGTGGAGGAGAGGAGAGGCGAGGCTGGAGGTGGAGAATAGCAGGTCCTCACTGTAACCAGCCATGACAGGTGTCAGGGAGTCTCATGGGGGACCTGTGACGAGTGTCCTGCTCCGTTACAATCCTCACTTTGGCGCTTTTCACAAGTCTCAAACTGATGAATGCCAAACGAGGTGGTATGAGTCACATCGTCCTCACCAGACATGGAAACACATACACATACACATAGACGCATGCGAGTACACATGCACATACGCAGACACATGCACGTGCACACAATGTAAGTGCGTACACACAAACACAAACACACACACACCAATCGTCCCTGAAGCCTGGCACTTCACACACGCCCGCTGCCAACCTAGCTTAGTGTAGTCCAGCAGACATGCACTCTACTCTGTCTCAGGGCAGGGACACAGCCAACAACGCCTGAGGTCCTCTTGATGCCGTTTGTAAATCATATCTGCCGGAGGAGAGGAGACCAACTCAGCATCAGGATGATTGTGTTGTTCACCATGAGTCTTAAAGGCTACGTTGGTTGGAGAAAGCTTGTTCACACTCTTTAGTTATTCCATAATGATGGCATGGAGGAAACAGTGGGTGCAGTGTATAGCTGCAGCATCAATTACATCATTTCTTGTTCTAAATGCATGTTATGTGACCGGTGATAACCTTACTGGCTCGATACAATCGGTTCTGTGAACCAGACTAATTGAGGGAACAGAATTGGTGTTAACACTATTGTAAGTGCCAGGGCTTGGATTGGAAGTTATGTCGTGGTGTGATTTTGTCATGTTGAAATCGTTGGGCTTGCATTGTTTTGTTCACGCTTTCAGTGTGATGTTTCATGATTCGGATGGGGAGATTTAGGGATTACATTTATACAAAAAAAAATGTGCGTTTAAATCAAAGCCCAAGGACTATATTAAACGTGTTTTTATTAACTCATTTACATTTATTTGACTTACAATTAGCGCATTCATCTTAAGATACATTACCTAGGTGAGACAACAACACATCACAATCATATCAAGTACATTTTCCCTCAACAAAGTAGTTATCAGCAAAGTCAGTGCTAGTAGGAAAAGGGCATATATTTTTTTTTACTCTGTTGGTAGAGCATGGCGCTTGCAACGCCAGGGTTGTGGGTTCGTTTCCCACGGGGGGCCAGTATGAAAATGTATGCACTCACTAACTGTAAGGCGCTCTGGATAAGAGCGTCTGCTAAATGACTTAAATGTAAAATATTGTAAAATAAAACAGTTAACTTCACTCGATAAGCAAAAGCACTGATCAACGTTTACACTTTTTTGTTATTTGTATAATTGCAATCACTGCTTTAAAAGCGGCAACCTCAGTACTACTCAAAACCTAAAAAGCATTCAAACCAACCCTACACAATTAGTCTTAAATTAGCCTTTTCCTCACATTCTCGTCAGCAGGACCAAGTTGAACTTAACCCTGGCTCTTTTTCCCCTATTCTAGTGCGACTAGAGGGGCCGTGGCTCTATTTGATTGACCCACCCCACTAGCTCTCCTGTGTCCCCTCCTTATGGTGCGAGCCCAGTGAACACTCTCTGGGAGCAGCCATTAGGAGCCGTCATTAGATCATGGCAATTACAGCATTTCCATCTCACTGGACCCTCAGCAGGGCATCACATACCCATCAAGCCTCCTTTAAGGCCCTGTTACACCCCAGCCAGGTGGTCACTACCTAATGAAAGCAGCCTCCGTCCCCCCCTATTCACGGACCGAGCAGCCCCATTCAACTGCCTCTCTCTAAATAAACTCCCTAAACTCCTGTGTTCACCAAGGGCAGACCCTTTAGTGTTAGCTAGCACTGAACTTGTCTCTCACCCACTCCTGTGCACTCCACCCCCCAGTTCCACCTTTTCACACTGTGCCGGCCTCAAAGGGAAGGCCTGTACAAAAGACCTGGGTTTGTTTAACATGCCTTTTAAAAGGGGGGAGACTTGTTAAATGTGGGGCTGATGCAGCCCCACTGCAGCAATCTAGGGAACCCTTTAACCGCTTAAACAGAGCCTGGTGGGTCAAAACTACTATAGGTGCTGTGTTATTTTTTCTCTCTCTCTCTCTCTCTCTCTCTCTCTCTCTCTCTCTCTCTCTCTCTCTCTCAATTCAATTTCAATTTAAGGGCTTTATTGGCATGGGACACATATGTTAACAATGCCAAAGCAAGTGAAGTAGATAGTAAACAAACGTGAAATAAACAATAAATATTAACAGTAAACATTACACTCAGAAGTTCCAAAAGAATAAAGACATTTCAAATGTCATATTATGTCTATATACAGTGTTGCAACAATGTGCAAATAGTTAAAGTACAAATGGGAAAATAGTATTTACAATGGTGTTTGTTCTTCACTGGTTGCCCTTTTCTTGTGGCAACAGGTCACAAATCTTGCTGCTGTGATGGCACACTGTTGTTTTTCACCCTGTAGATAAGAGAGTTTATCAAAATTGGGTTTGTTTTCGAATTCTTTGTGGATCTCTGTAATCTGAGGGAAATATGTGTCTCTAATATGGTCATACATTTGGCAGGAGGTTAGGAAGTGCAGCTCAGTTTCCACCTCATTTTGTCTCTCTCTCTCTCTCTCTCTCTCTCTGTCTCTCCGGACCTCACCAACACCAGCTGGCTCAATTGGTCAGGAACTGTAAATGGTAATAGTAGGCTACACAAGAGAGCATGAAACACAGCTTCTACTGTATCTGAGTGATACACTAGAACAACAGTTGGAGCTATAAAGGTAGCCTAAATGTCGTTATTTCTGGCACCTGTTGACATTAACATGACGTTGACAGTGGGTGCACATATAAAATAACTGTTCATCAATTATTGTTTTTATTTTAGCTGTAATATCTCTATACATAGGCCTTACAGTATTTATTTTGATTAATATTTTAAAAGGTTCTCAACTGGCAAAGCCTACTGGATGTAATTTCATATCATTATGTTTGCCAATAAGCTATAGAATTAGTACAGTGACTGTAATCAGATTTAAGAGGATAACGAATAAATGTCAATACACTTACATGTCTCGTTTATTTTTGGTCTTTTCTGAAACTTAATTGTGAGGGATCAAAAGCAGGTCGAGCTACCACTGAAAAACAATGTTTTGCTCGTGTCTTGCGAAGCATTAAACAACTAGGCTGAGCTTGTAGCTTAGTTCCTTTCACTTCACAATGTGTGTAACATTTCTCTTGTGGTTTCTAAGAATAACTAACCGACCTAATACAGTCAGTGACATTTTCACCACTCACTGAATACAATTAATTTATCGCTTGCATAGTGCAACTAAAATGCCAGGCACATTAGATATGTTTACATAACAGGAGTCAGAGCACCATGATTAAATTCTAGATAATTTTCCTCCTCAAACGTTGTATGAAATGTTATCAGTATCACACCAAATAATTCGATTGGCAATACAATTGTACAATATTAGTTGGGTGTTAGGCCTAATATTTGTCATTAGCCAATAATGCTATAAAAAACACTTACTGCTTGATTTTACTTCAGCCTTGACGTTTTGGGGGTCGCGCGCATCTTGGAAATTGATTAAAACAATTGGGTTACATTTATGTCCTTGTTATATTTTCGTTGTTATAATATTTTGGTCAATGACAGTAACCATATGGTGTGGTATTTGATTTGTCTAATAATCACATTTCACGGTTGAGTCTGTAGACCCACGTCTGTCTGTCAAGCACAAACTATTCTTTCCCGGACATGTCACAGCTTCGATATCCAACTGCTAGAGAGAGAAAGAGCATTACGAATTAGGTTAATTTGCATTAATAATCAATGTATATTTATCAAATTAATGAGGTTGATGATGAAGTAGTCGGTTCAAATTCAAACCAAGTGTTCTTTGTCTCAATCTAATTAGCGCCATAGGCCCATGTCTGTAGCCTTTTTCTGGGAAGAAGAAAATCAACGCAACAACGGAAATATTTAGGACAGAGGTGAATAGTGATATGAGGAAGTGCTGTCTTATTAAACCATTTTAATAAATGCATACATTATGCAAACATTATAATTTTGTTAACGATACTATTTCATAGCCTATTGCAGAAGTCGTTTACAGCACTCAAATCGCGTGCCCTCCTCAACGCACTCTTCAACTGTAGGACGCTCAAGGAGGACATTTGCATTTATGCAGATTAAATTAATCGGCTGATCTCCGTGTCTCTCTTAATGAAGGCAGCGTCGTAGTGTGTGGATATGAATGTCTGTGCGCATGAACAGGACGGTTAATTAGTAATAGTGTGCCTGGGAATCCCTAAAAGGTCATACTTAGCCAAAGGCTTGAATACATTTCCTTTTCTTGACATGCTTTAATGTGACAAGTGCAATGACAGTTTTTTTTTTTATATACATGAGAATCTCGATCTCAATCTCTCTCTTATGAGAAATGACTCATTTTGATTGTTTGGAGGCAGCTTTGGTTCAGCAGCTTTCTTTCCTGCACAGTTATTTGGATGTAATTATAGAATTGTCTGAATGTATTATTGCTAAGCCTGTAGATTATTACATTTTAAGGCCTACTCTGTATATTCGAATGGATTTTCATGGATTTCCATGACTAATAAAATATATGCACATGCTTCCATATAGTTGATTGGTGATGTTTCGTTAGATGGTGTTCTGCATGTTGTTCTACATGTTGTTTTCTTCCATTTTCCCCCCTCATGTCTCAAATACCATTATCAGGAATATATGCCATTTTAGGCCCTTTTTCTCACATTGCATTTTCTTCCTGACCGCTGTCATTACCACAAAAAAACAGTATTCATATTAGCATTAGGAGAACATACACGTTAAAGTTTAAATGTAGTTATAGGCTACATAACTTTTCTTATTCATTTCTTATTCATATCTGTTATTAACGGATATAACTTTTCTTATTAATTGACAATAAGATATTATGGCAATGGGAAACATATTTCTTCATTTACATACTGATTAAGGGCTCGATTCAATATGGGCTACAGCGTGATTGAAATTGAAAGTTAATAAAATATGAAATCACGATGTAGTGCGCATCTTCAGCGCTATGGATTGCATCCAGCCCTAAGTAATTATCTCAGATATGTAATCCAATTTGTAAGTCGCTCTGGATAAGAGCGTCTGCTAAATGATGGAAATGTAAATGTTACTCTCTCTCTCTCATGAACACAGACACACACACACACACACACACACACAAACACACACACGTTTGCATGGTTTCCATGTCATCAGAGGACCTCTCCTTTGCAGACAGCACAGTTGGCCCGTGACTCTGCTAGACGGCGACTGTCAGGCCACGAGGATAGTTTATGAACCCTCCTGACCATGTTGTTCTTACTAACCAGGGATGATGTCACCGCCCTCCTCCAATAGAGCCCTTGTTTGCCGTTCGGTCCCAGTAATACATCTTTCATGGTCTCCATTTTTATGGCCACATGATTGCTTCTAGAGACCTGTGATGGATATAAAGCTTACAAAATAAAATGTTCCAGTCTTGCTGAACACATTTTGCTGGGCTAAAAGGTCACATAGGCTCCAGAGAATGTTTTTGTGTCGTAAGACGACATGGTATTTTGTCAGATAAGCACTTTGCAATAGATACAGTATATCGTTTTTCTCCATAACAACATATTTATTTCTTACTTAATGCCATCCTTGCACATTAATTTCTTTGAAATATGCATGCAGCTTATTACCATTAAATATAGCAATAAGGTAACTCTAAGTATGGTGTCCATATTAGGAAACATATGGACACCGTATATGAAATGACGCAATTATGGTGACAGAATACCCTTGTGACAACAAGCACAAAGACGGCAAAACACGGCTCCAACGCCGATGCACAGTCATGTGTAGGCTAGCGTGAGTGATCCGAAGAGAACAAGGCTATGTCTCAGCCATGCAGGTTACAAGAGTACAATTGACAGTTTTGACAGCTGAATACTGCTGGTGGCATAAGATTAGACTGTCAATGGGACATTGTGGAATGGGGCAGAGGAGGGGACTGGAAGGGCTGGGGGCGTACATTAAGCTAGCTTCATTAGAACCAGATGAAGGTGACTGCATGGCAGGCAGACCAGTCCTAAGAGATTTTTGGTTTGTAACGGTTTGTTTTGCTGGGATATTCACACTTAGTCACGATAACAAGATATCTTCTCAGGAAATGACCATACATTTGTGTATGTGATATGTTTTGCTTCAGTCAGTCATTGGCCAATTCATTAAAAATAAAAAGTACAACAAAGCCGTCTTCATACATAACAATAACAATAACAACTGATATGAGTTTATGAAAAAGACAGTCTGCTACTGTATATCAGTTTATATACTGAGTGACATACAGCGGCATGCTTATGACAGCAGCAATTTGGCTAAGTTGGAGTGAATTCAATCAGTGCTATGACATAGTCTTTGGGAAAAGCAATGACAATTTGTCCCTTTGAGAATGTGTTCCTTCTCTGACAGTCCATTTACAATACTCATTACTAATCACAACATAGTAGGGACATCAGTGTGTGCGAAATATGTCCAGCTAAAAACCGACTTCCATTGTTTATCCAACAGGGAATCACACGTAGTTTATGTTTGGCAAATTGTAGAACGTTGTCTTCCTGGTCATTTTAAAGGATGATAAAACAGTAATTGAAAGGCTCATTATGTTAGCCTTAACAATGCATAGCTAAGCACTTTCATCAAGTTTTATTTCGATTAGTCAGCTGCACAAAACATCACTTTCTTTTATTTTCATTACACTTCAACGTCGTACTATTTCATCTGCAGCAAACTACTTATTTCACAAGCCACATTTTTTCGAAGTCTATTTTAACCAGTAACTTAACTGCAACTAATAATACTTTTATTTTTCATCTTAAATCGAAAAACAAAGAGATCCTAATCGTTTATTTGATGTATTTCTAGGATGAAAAACATAAACAGCGCAAAAAGATGGTTTGAGAGATAAATCAGTCTAATTGACCCTTGAGCGTAAACAGTCCACGTTCAAAAGGAATGGAAGGGGGAGACATTCAAAGAGACATAGCCAAGTTCAACTGTAATTGATGGAAAAAGTAGAACTGATAGACAAGAAGATTAGTTACAGTAAAAATAAACCAGCTCATTTTTCTCATGTTGGTACTGCTTCATGAGAAGCACTTCCCACTGGGCACAGACGTCAATTCAATGTCTATTCCACGTTGATTCAACGTATTTCACTGAAATGACATGGCAACAACGTTGATTCAACCAGTGTGTGCAAAGTGGGTTCATTCATTCAAGAAAACGGAATAAACTGTAATTTAAATTGTTTTTATAGTTAATATTTGAGATATTCACCTTTTAATCGTATAGGGTAATTGGCTGGCTTATTGACAATGGCTCATTGAATGACCAACCAGAACCTGGTAGTTGAGGATGTGATGACGCGGACGAAGGCTGTTGCTGAAACACCTCAGTTTCCTCTGACCTCTAAAACGTAAAGAATATTTCAGTGAGTGCAGGTTTTTCCTTTTCTCAAATGTATGCCTTTTGAACCCGGCACCCAAATACTTTTTGATACTACAAACGTTTGAGTTGAGCACGCCAATTCCTCTTTCTATGCTATCGTGGTTCACCTTCATTTGGCCCAGAATCTAGTGGAAAACCGGAATACAACACCAAACCACTGCCCTTCACTTCTGCCCCCAAAAATGTTTATGTTCACAAATCGAGAAAAGACAAAGCAAACAATCACATTTTCAATGACAAGTAGGATCCCAATGCAAACACATATGACTCAGTAAGTGGATTACATGTTCTTCTCAACAAAGCAGCTTTCCGCACCTCAGGGATTTCAGTTTGCCAAGTGACGACTGCCACACCCGGCTTAGACCAATCGAGTCTCTGAAAAAGCAACAGAGCAACAGGTTATCCTGGTGTGATACCTCAAGACTTCATGTACACATCAATTCAGCTGCTTCTATTCCCGTGGTAGCCATCAGGGACATACAAGGACCAGAAATCGGCTCTGGCATTTCTATCACACCAGACTATTATTTTCCTTAAGGCCCCCATTATTAGCCAGATAATCATATTTTTACAAAAAAAAAACAAGGTTAGACAGGCCCACTAGGCAAAAAATGGACCAGTTCATTTGGCATTTGCCTGAAATGCCAGATGGCCAGTTCGCCCATGGTAGCCATTCCAGACACTGCTTACTGGAAATTGTAGTTGCATAGGACTATTTCCTGTCTCACCGATGTGGATGGAGATGATATCTGGGCATGCCCCTGAAACGCATAGATTAGGAAGGTCTCTGTGAATTCAACAGTGTCCCATTCAGGCTCAAGGCCGCCTCCGCTTTCCCAACTGGATCGAGGATTCAAATGTCAACTTTGTGTAACAAATAGATTGAATCTCAGCAAAATAGATGTCTCGTTTGTCAGAGCATAAAGTTTGGTGGTCATATTTCAAAATTTGACCTGAAACCTGTCACCAAAATGGCAAACTGTGTCAAGCTATTCCTTTACCATGACGACATACCTCAAACACCACATTCTCCTCACATTCTCCAACAGTTAACTGCAGTCCTTATCCTGCCTCTTCCTTCACCTAACCCTCCCTCCCTCCCGTCACCTGGCCAACGTCAACCACTATCCTTTGATGTCAGGACCGGCCAGTAAATTCCTTGGGTCTTTAATGCTGGCTCCCCTTTTCTCTCAGCAGGTTTAACAAGCTGCTGCAACCGGAGCTAATGAGACTGTACCATGTAGAGGGTACCAACCAGCCAGAGATAATGAGACTGTACCATGTAGAGGGTACCAACCAGCCAGAGATAATGAGACTGTACCATGTAGAGGGTTACAACCAGCCAGAGATAATGAGACTGTACCATGTAGAGGGTACCAACCAGCCAGAGATAATGAGACTGTACCATGTAGAGGGTACCAACCAGCCAGAGATAATGAGACTGTACTATGTAGAGGGTACCAACCAGCCAGAGATAATGAGACTGTACCATGTAGAGGGTACCAACCAGCCAGAGATAATGAGACTGTACCATGTAGAGGGTACCAACCAGCCAGAGATAATGAGACTGTACCATGTAGAGGGTACCAACCAGCCAGAGATAATGAGACTGTACCATGTAGAGGGTACCAACCAGCCAGAGATAATGAGACTGTACCATGTAGAGGGTACCAACCAGCCAGAGATAATGAGACTGTACCATGTAGAGGGTACCAACCAGCCAGAGATAATGAGACTGTACCATGTAGAGGGTACCAACCAGCCAGAGATAATGAGACTGTACCATGTAGAGGGTACCAACCAGCCAGAGATAATGAGACTGTACTATGTAGAGGGGGTCACCAGCCAGAGCTAATGAGACTGTACCATGTAGTGGGTACCAACCAGCCAGAGATAATGAGACTGTACCATGTAGAGGGTACCAACCAGCCAGAGATAATGAGACTGTACTATGTAGAGGGTACCAACCAGCCAGAGATAATGAGACTGTACTATGTAGAGGGTACCAACCAGCCAGAGATAATGAGACTGTACCATGTAGAGGGGGTCACCAGCCAGAGATAATGAGACTGTACCATGTAGAGAGCACCAACTAGCCAGAGATAATGAGACTGTACTATGTAGAGGGTACCAACCAGCCAGAGATAATGAGACTGTACCATGTAGAGAGTACCAACTAGCCAGAGATAATGAGACTGTACCATGTAGAGGGTACCAACCAGCCAGAGATAATGAGACTGTACCATGTAGAGGGTTACAACCAGCCAGAGATAATGAGACTGTACCATGTAGAGAGTACCAACCAGCCAGAGATAATGAGACTGTACCATGTAGAGGGTACCAACCAGCCAGAGATAATGAGACTGTACCATGTAGAGGGTTACAACCAGCCAGAGATAATGAGACTGTACCATGTAGAGGGGGTCACTAGCCAGAGTGGGTTGCTTGGGGCTATCACAGGGGCCCCAGGAATGGCTATCATAGCGGCTCCTAATAATGGGCCCCCTCCACCCCCTCCACCACCCCCTCCACCCAGCCAGGGCTGCCCGGGCCCCGTGCAGCCCTGGTACCGCCTGTCCCGCTGGGGACAGATGGGTCAAGGGAAGAGGGGGGCCTCATTAGGGCAGGATGTGCCAGGATGCAGTAAAAACTTTTTTAAAGACGTTTCCCGAGTGCACCAGGAGATCACTTGCAGATGTAACTAGACACTACTGCTGCTCTGTCGTTGCGAAACTGCAGAGAGGAAAGAGGAGTAGAGAGGAAGGAGGAGTAGAGAGGAGCGAGGAGCAGAGAGGAAGGAGGAGTAGAGAGGAGCGAGGAGCAGAGAGGAAGGAGGAGTAGAGAGGAGCTCGGAGCAGAGAGGAAGGAAGAGTAGAGAGGAAGGAGGAGTAGAGAGGAAGGAGGAGTAGAGAGGAGCGAGGAGCAGAGAGGAAGGAGGAGCAGAGAGGAAGGAAGAGTAGAGAGGAAGGAGGAGCAAAGAGGAAGGAGGAGCAGAGAGGAAGGAGTAGAGAGGAAGGAGGAGTAGAGAGGAGCGAGGAGCAGAGAGGAAGGAGGAGTAGAGAGGAGCGAGGAGCAGAGAGGAAGGACGAGCAGAGAGGAAGGAAGAGAAGAGAGGAAGGAGGAGTAGAGAGGAAGGAGGAGTAGAGAGGAAGGAGGAAAACAGAGGAGCGAGGAGCAGAGAGGAAGGAGGAGCAGAGAGGAGTGAGGAGTAGAGGGGAAGGAGGAGCAGAGAGGAAGGAGGAGCAGAGAGGAAGGAGGAGTAGAGAGGAGCGAGGTGCAGAAAGGAAGGAGGAGTAGAGAGGAGCGAGGAGCAGAGAGGAAGGAGGAGCAGAGAGGAAGGAAGAGTAGAGAGGAAGGAGGAGTAGAGAGGAAGGAGGAGCAGAGAGGAAGTAGGAGCAGAGAGGAAGGAGGAGTAGAGAGGAAGGAGGAGCAGAGAGGAAGAAGCAGAGAGGAAGGAGGAGTAGAGAGGAAGGAGGAGCAGAGAGGAAGGAGTAGAGAGGAAGGAGGAGCAGAGAGGAAGGAGGAGCAGAGAGGAAGGAGGAGCAGAGAGGAATGCAGAGTAGAGAGGAAGGAGGAGTAGAGAGTAAGGAGGAGTAGAGAGGAAGGAGGAGTAGAGAGGAGCAAGGAGCAGAGAGGAAGGAGGAGTAGAGAGGAAGGAGGAGCAGAGAGGAAGGAGTAGAGAGGAAGGAGGAGCAGAGAGGAAGGAGGAGCAGAGAGGAAGGAGGAGCAGAGAGGAAGGAGTAGAGAGGAAGGAGGAGCAGAGAGGAAGGAGGAGCAGAGAGGAAGGAGGAGCAGAGAAGAAGGAAGAGTAGAGAGGAGCAAGGAGCAGAGAGGAAGGAGGAGTAGAGAGGAGCGAGGAGCAGAGCGGAAGGAGGAGCAGAGAGGAAGGAGGAGTAGAGAGATGGGTTTATTCATAGAACTGATCTGGAAGATGGAGGTTGTGTTCAGGCCCCCATGGTCTGGATAGTTCTTTGAGATAGGTGTTTTAAGATAGTGTGTTCACTTTAAATCTGGATATTTTATGACAGATAATTTACATTTTTACATTTTAGTCATTTAGCAGACTCTCTTATCCAGAGCGACTTCCAATTAGTGAGTGCATACATTTTTCATACTGGCCCCCCGTGGGAACAATAATAACATTGTGAAGGTCATATGACATTGCTCTTCTAAACAATTTCCCCCTGAGTAAAGTAGAAGGCTAGCTCACCAGTGGAGTTTCACTAATTATCATACCAGTTAGCTTGTGCCCATTTCTATCCCAGAGAACTATTGCTGGCTCAGATTTGCTGTCTCAAACATTTGAACCGTTTTACTATAACTTGTTTTTTTTTCTCATGTTAAGAGGAGCATCATGGTAATGTTCGCTTGAGGTATGGGCATGATAACCTAACTAGAAATGAGTTATGTTAGCACCTTCATTCAGTTATAGAAATTGTTATTTTATAACAATTTCTGTGTATTTGGCAAGCTTTTATCAGTACTAACATTAAAATGTATAATCTTTAAATGTAGCTCACAATTGTACTACAATTAGCATTTTAGATCAACATTAAGCTAATGCTAAAATCTTGCTAA